>NC_142461.1:95831818-95983333 GCF_049115385.1 Moschus berezovskii | reverse complement strand
CTATATGATGGAAGCATGGGTCTTTGCTTACAAAAGCTATTGTTTTGTATGCTTAATACATAAAAATTCATAGCAAAAATAATTCAAAGTAGCAACAATTCTGTAATTAAAGTTTATAAATTAAAAATATACAATTGAACCTTGACCAACATGGGTTTGAACTATATATAAATTACATAGACTTTTAAAAATAAATATAGTACTTGTATTTTCATTTCATAGATTTTTAAATTAACTAAGTATGGAAAAGAGTTTGTATTCCATCAGAAATCATAGTACGTAAAATTAAAAGAACTAGTGTTTGAATCCTGATTGTTAATCCAAACTGTTTAAAGTTCCTGCCTTTGGTTGAATCATTTATCAAGTCCTTTATTTTTAAGGCAGATTTGCAGCTCCATGAGAGCGGACACATCTAACTTCCCTCCCTTGATGTTCATGGGTCAACTGTATGTGAGATAAAGTTCAATGAATATAACTAACATCTACTGAGAATTTACTCTGGTAGGAGCCACTGTAAGTACCTTATCTTAGTTAATCTTTACGTATTCTGAAGGCATTAGTGTCACATTTCAGGGGTGCAAAGACTGAGGCAGAGAGAGCTTATGTAGTTTACACAAGTCACACAGTGCAAGGCCTCATTTTAAGACCTGAACCCATGCATTGGTATGGTTCTGGAGTCCATATACTCTTAAGTAGTGCATTATGCCACTTCTGCAATATAGAAAAAGAGAGATACTCCCTATGCTGGGTGTTAGTTTTTTCCCTTGTCAAAATTATTGTTTAGTATGATTGGTAAACTAAGTCTGAAATACTGATCTGATGGGCTCAAGATACTAAATCTTTAATTCAGCACTTCATCCTTGTTTCATTTTAAGCTCTGTTAAGGAAGGAAGACAAATCACATTAAGATGACATATTTACTATTCTAATTTATAATTTAACAATATCATAAATTACACTGTTCCTGTTGCCCAGCATAGAAGTGAAAATGTACATAAGATTCATCACTCACCATAGGGAAATTCCTCCCCAAAGGTCAGAATATTTTTCTCCCTACCAAAGACTTAACGAAACAAAAGGCAAACTCTAAAAAAAAAAAAAAAAATCTGTTTCTTTGACTGTTGGTAATGTCACTTTCCAGTTCAGTCAATCTGGAAATCTCGATTATTTTATAGAGGAATGATGTAGAGTGGTTAACTGCAGATCCCCTGGAGTTTGACTGGATAGGCTCAAGTACCATCCTTGCTATTTTCCAGTTATCTGACCTGGGACAATTTATGTAGTTAGATTCTGCCTTAGTTTCTATTGTGCAAATGAGGAAGACATTGGTGCCTACCATTCACGGTTGTTTGAAGTTTAAGTTAAATAATAAATACAAGTCATCCAAAACAGAGCCTGCCTACGTACGTGCTCAGTTGCTTTAGTCATAGCTGATTTTTTGCAGCTCTATGCACTGTAGCTCACTAGGCTCCTCTGTCCATGGGATTTCCCAGGCAAGAATATTGGATTGGGTTGCCATTTCCTTCTCCAGGGGACGGTCCCGACTCAGGGATTAAACCACGTCTCCTGCATTGGCAAGTGGGTTTTTTTTTTTTTTAACCACTGAGTCACTGGGGAGGCCCAAAACAGAGACTGGTACACAGCAAATGCTATACAAGTGTTAATTACTATTATTGCTCCCTGACCCTATGTGCTTTAAAACCTCACCCACTCTATTCCTTTCTCTCCATTCCCACTGTTACAACCTTGGTCTCACCCTCATCTTGTTCTTCTTATAGTGCTACATATTTCTGCAAGTTGTTCTTCCTGACTACAACTGGAATCCATCGTGAAGAGAATATCAGATTAATATTCAAATAAGAAACTTTTATTCATATGATTGGCCTTACGAAATATTCTCTTTGTTTTGTCAATTGCCTATTAATCAGACTCAACTTTCTAATTCTGATGATCAGTATTTCCTACCAATGCACTTCAGCCTCTTTTTCCAGGGTTATCTGCTTTCAGTTCAAGACAAAAAAATTATTCTGTGGTCAAATGAACTAATTAGCCATTCAATAAACGTGAAGCATGCCTTTTCACATCCAATCCTGGATATACTATTCCCTTGACTTCTCTCTTAGTATTTTCCACCTGCATAAATATCTATAACAATCTCCAGGGTGAAATCTTGAATCAGTTCAGCTTAGAATTGCATCTCCTTTCTTAAATCTCCTCTAACGCTTCATTTTAAATATATATATATATATATGTTTATATAACCTTTCTGATTATTCCTCAAATTATTTGAAATGACTTTATTAATTTGACTAATTTAGACTATTTTGATGATATCATATCTTAATACCACATCCTTTGCTTTCTTTATGCCTGCTGCTGCTGCTGCTAAGTCACTTCAGTCGTGTCCGACTCTGTGCGACCCCATAGACGGCAGCCCACTAGGCTCCCCCATCCCTGGGATTCTCCAGGCAGAACACTGGAGTGGGTTGCCATTTCCTTCTCTAACGCATGAAAGTGAAGTCGCTCAGTCGTGTCTGACTCGTAGCGACCCCATGGACTGCATCCTACCAGGCTCCTCCGTCCATGGTATTTTCTAGGCAAGAGTACTGGAGTGGCTTGCCATTGCCTTCTCCTCTTTATGCCTAGGTATATCTTATTTCTTCAAATTACAAGCAAAATTTTCTTGAAAGTCATTTTTTGTCTCCTCCTGAAGCCATGAAATTAAAAGATGCTTGCTCCTTGGAAAAAAAGCTATGACCAACCTAGCCAGCATATTAAAAAGCAGAGACATTACTTTGCCAACAAAGGTTTGTCTATTCAAAGCTATGGTTTTTCCATTAGTCATCTATGGATGTGAGAGTTGGACCATAAAGAAAGCTGAGCATCAAAGAATTGATGCTTTTGAAGTGTGGTGTTGGAGAAGACTCTTGAAAGTCCCCTGGACTGCAAGGATATCCAACCAGTCAATCCAAAAGGAAATCAGTCCTGAATATTCATTGGAAGGTCTGATACTAAAACTCTAATACTTTGGCCACCTGATGCGAAGAACTGACTCATCTGAAAAGACCCTGATGCTGGGAAATATTGAAGGCAGGAGGAGAAGGGGACGACAAAGGATGAGATGGTTGGATGGCATAATCAACTCGATGGACATGAGTTTGAGCAAGCTCCAGGAGTTGGTGATGGACAGGGAGGCCTGGCCTGCTGCAGTCCATGGGGTCGCTAAGAGTCAGATACGACTGAACGACTAAATTGATACTGAATAATTACATACTCTTATAACCAACACAGTGCCTCTCATATTATAGTAGAATGTGACAAGTATTTATTGAATTAAATGAAATAAAGATACTAAATGTGTACACTAGCTTTGTCTTTCAGAGACCAATTCTGGAAAACAAAAGTAGACATATTTTCTAAATCCTTTGTTCGAAACCAAGATGAGTATGAAAACAACCAAAGACCTGACTTTAGAGTAAAAATATTTTGTATACTAGGAAGTTTGAAAATATCCCTCAGGTAAAATGCTGCTAATGGTTCATTTCAAGAGGTGATGTATAAAGGCACTGGGATTGATAGGTGACTAAAATGGCAAAAAATGAAGATCACTAATGAGTGAAAGGGAAAGTATCAGTGTGGCTGGTGTGTTGTAAAGGATGTGCCTGAGCTCAGACACGCCTGAAAATTATGAATAGGGAAGAGGATTAAGTCAAGATGGACTCTCCAATTTGAACTTCTCTGCACTGTATGACCGGAGAAGGCAATGGCAAGCCACTCCAGTACTCTTGCCTAGAAAATCCCATGGATGGAGGAGCCTGGTAGGCTGCAGTCCATGGGGTCGCTAAGGATCGGACACGACTGAGCGACTTCACTTTCACTTTTCACTTTCACACATTGGAGAAGGAAATGGCAGCCCACTCCAGTGTTCTTGCCTGGAGAATCCCAGGGACGGGGGAGCCTGGTGGGCTTCCGTCTATGGGGTCACACAGAGTCGGACACGACTGAAGTGACTTAGCAGCAGCAGCATTGTATGATGGAGAAGGCACTGGCGACCCACTCCAGTACTCTTGCCTGGAAAATCCCATGGACGGAGGAATCTAGTAGACTGCAGTTCATGGGGTCGCTAAGAGTCGGACACAACTGAGCAACTTCACTTTCCCTTTTCCCTTTCTTGCATTGGAGAAGGAAATGGCAACCCACTCCAGTGTTCTTGCCTGGAGAATCCCAGGGACAGGGGAGCCTGGTGGGCTGCTGTCTATGGGATCGCACAGAGTCGGACACAACTGAAGCGACTTAGCAGCAGCAGCAGCAGCATTGTATGAAGTGGCTGAAGAACTTCAAGAAAAGGGTGTGGCCAGTAACTTCAAATTCTAAGTAAGACTAACAGAAGCATAAAATAGGTCTACGGCCTTAGGGAAGAAACTTTTTTTTTCCCCAAGATTTCTTTATTCAAACAGCATTTTCTCAAAGCAGCTTTGGGTTGCTGAGTGGTCCTACCAACATTTGAAAGTGAAGCCGCTCAGTCATGTCTGACTCTTTGCGACCCCATGGACTGTAGCCCACCAGGCTCCTCTGTCCATGGGTTTCTCCAGGCAAGAATACTGGAGTGGTTTGCCATTTCCTTCTCCAGGGGATCTTCCCAACCCAGGGATCGAACCCGGGTCTCCTGCATTGCAGGAAGACGCTTTATCCTCTGAGCCACCAGGGAAGCCACAACCAACATTTAGTATAAGGCAATTGTTATTTGTTTAGTTGAAATTCAATCATCAACTACTTATTTACTAAAGAATTAATATCTCTGATCTGAGGTTGAAGAGTAAGGTTTTTATGCAAATAAAGAAAAACCAGTCACTGAATTTTAGTGCTTAATATTGGATTAAGAGGATAAAGAAAAAAAGCTATAGCATTAGATCAACCTCTTTAAAAAAAAAAACAGAAGATTCAAATAGACATTTTTTCAAAGAAGACATACAGATGGTAAAGAAACACAGGAATGGATGCTCAATATCACTAATTATCAGGAAAATGCTAGTCAAAACAACATGAAGTATCACCTCACACATATTAGAATGGCTACTATCAAAAAGACAAGAAATAATAAATGCTGGCAAGAATTTGGAAAAAAGGAAACCCACATACACTGTTGATAAAAATGTAGATTCGTGCAACCACTGTGGAAAATAGCATGGAAGATTATCAAAAAATTACAAATAATAATATCATATGCTCCAGCAATTCCATTTCAGGGTATTTATCAGAAGAAAATGAAACTGCTAACTTGAAAAGATATATGCAACCCCACAATCTCTGCAGCTTTTTTTACAATGGTCAAGATATGAAAACAACACAAGTGTCCACTGGTGAGTGAATGGATAGAGAAGATGTGTATATGTGATGCACAGGTGTATGTGGAATACTATCTGGCCATGAAAAAGAATGAAATATTGCCATATGCAACAGCATGAACAGACCTTGAGGGTATTATGCTAAGTGAAATAAGTCAGTCAGAGAAAGATAAATACCATTATCATCTCATTTACATGTGGAATTTAAAAACAACCCAAATTCATAGATACTGAGAACAGATTGGTGATTGCCAGAAGAGAAGGTGAGGGGTGGGAGAAACAGGTGATAAGGATCAAAAGTATAAACATCCAGCTCTAAAATAAAAAAGTCATGGGAATGTGATGTACAGCATGGTGACTATAATTAATAAAATTATAGCATATTTGAAAGTTGCTAAGAGTAAATCTTAAAAGTCCTTATCACAGGAAAAAAATTTATAAGCTATAGCGATAGATGTTAACTAAACTTACTGTGGTGATAATTTTGCAATATATACAAATGATGAATCATATTGTACACCTGAAACAGATACAATGTTTATGCCAATTATGCTTCAATAAAACAAATTAGATCAGGGCTACCCTGGTGGATCAGTGATAAAGAATCCACCTGCCAATACAAGAGACATGGGTTCAATATTTGGTCCGGGAAGATCCTATATGGATCACAGGGCCACAACTACTGACCCTGTGCTCCAGGGTCCAAGAGCTACAACTACTGAGCCTGTGGGTCACAACTACGGAAGTCTGTGCATCTTAGAGTCCCCACTCTGCAGCAAGAGAAGCCACTGCAGCGAGAAACCTGTGCACTGCAACTAAAGAGGAGCCCCTGCTAGCAGCAACTAGAGAAAAGCCCTTGCTTTTTGTTGACCCAGCACAGCCAAAATATGAATAAATAAATTTATATTAAAAAATTAGATCAACTTCAAGCTTTGCTCCCATGAATGATAGATTTAAACTTTCTGTGGTGCATTTTCCTCATATGAAGAATGGAGGGAATAACATACCTACCTCATTATATTATTGCTTAGATTAACTGGATTTTTTTTCTTGCCCATAGCTCTTCAATTTCCATGAATTAACAAAACACTGGATGAGACTTTTCCCAATTATTTGACAATCATTTTAACAATTTTCTTTATTCTGTATCTATAAGTTTTCCTGGCCTCCTTCAAAACATGCATTTAAGATTCCATAAACACAAAATTCCCCACCTCTCAAATTCAAAGAGCACACAAACACGCTTTGGGCCTAGATTTGCAAGCATCACAGAATAGGACATACATTCCATTTGACTAAATAGTTTGCTTCTTCACTAAAAGTTCAAAGGAGGAAAAGCAGCTACTAAGAGCATCTTGATCTGTGTATGAAGAAGGCTAAAGTTTAGTTTCTTTCTGAGCATATCAATTGACAGTATTCACTAAGTAATTTTGTTGTATATTTTATATGATGTAATCATGAAGTTAAGATGCTTATACATACTTTAAATAGCCAAATGAATCAGTCCCAATGTAATAACCATGTACATTTATTGACCATTAACGATGCAGTTGGAACTGTGCTATAGTTTACATGTATAAACTCACCACAAATTAGGTAGTTCCTAATTTTTACCCATTTTAAAGAGATATTAAGTAATTTATTCAAAGTCACATAGGTGAAACACTGAATAAGTGATAAACCCAGAATTTAAAACCAGGTGGTCTGAATCCAGAGTCAAAATTCTTAAAACACTACACTATGCCACCTTTTTGAAAAAGTAGTTATACTGTGAAACAACATACAAATATCAATGTTGCCATTATTGTATCTCTATTTTTTGGAAATTTTATTTTGAATTGTATGCCAGATTATCCCAGTTCATCAAACAAGGAATATGAGCTCACGGAGGCTAGGACCCTATGATCTTATGGTTCCTTTCAACTCTAAAATAATAATATAAGAGCACTCGTGTGTTTTTTTTCAGTATATGAAATAGGACTTTCAGAGAGCTTCAGAAGTCTAATTCTGAACACTTTTTATCAAAGAATAATTTAGATAACTTATAAACTTCCTTTCAGAATCAAGTTATTTTCACTTATTTCCTACTAGTTAAAGCAATCTAAGTCAGGAATTGGAAGTATTATCTGAAACGGAAGCAATGACATGACAGACAATACAGAAAGAAAAAAAAAATCTGTAACACTTCTATGATATTGGTTACACAAAACAAAAATCCAAACAAATAATTAGAAAATGTTTGTATTCTTAAATATTCAGATTCTTAACTAAAATTAATTTTACTTTTTCTAAGTTATTGGTGAAGGTAATATTTTTTGAAAAGGCTGTGTTTTCATCAAAGCCAATGACTTCACTTTGAATAGATACTGAGCAGGTATTAAAACATCTTGGATCTCAATTTTCTCATTCATAAAATGGGAATAAGAATAGTGATCTTTAAATATTTGGGGGAGAATTAAGACAAACTACATAAACTCCCTGATACACAGCAAAACTTAATCCTCAGAAAATCCAAATATTTAATTCAATACTCCTCTTTAAAATTGCCATAGCAACACTGGCTAATAACACTAATTTTTTTCCACATGCTTCTCAAATTATGATTAAAAGGAAAAAGCCTCACTTAAATAATAAGTGATAAAAATTATGTACCAGTTATGTACATAGAACAAAAGTAAAATCAGAAATCATGAAATGATGCAACTTAATTGAGACTAGCAAATAGCTCAAATTTTTCTCTTTTACATACATTTTTCCTCAGTATTCACAAATATCAAGAACTGTAAATAGAAATGTATTCTTTTATGATTGTGTGCCAAATTTATTCAGCATGACTGCAATTGAGTGGAAAAATAAAAATACATATTACTTACTGTATGTGGCACTTGGCAATTTCAGAATGATTTGCAAACATTCATTCTCAGAATACTCCTACAAAATGCATCTGTGAAAAGAAAGAAATACAGAAGAGTAAGCAATTTGCCAAGGTCACAGAAACTCTAATCCAGACTGACACTCATTCAGACATCACATATTTTAACATACTGAAATAAAGTTTTGCAAAATATGGATTATAAATCTAGCATATTATAGTGGGCTGATGAACAGAAATGTTCCCAACTATGTGCAAATCTCCTACACATCACTCTTGAGATGAGTCTGCATGTGGACTTTCGAAATCCGTGTAAGAAACACAGGCCCCCAGAATGAGGCAGAATAATGTAAGAGCAATTCAAAAATATGAGGTATTTGTAAGTGAATTTAGTTGGAGTTTTTAGGTGGTTGTTACATAATTCAAGTTTTGAAAATGTACTTCTGTCTAATACATGAAGATCCCTGAGTCAGAGAATTTTGCTTGATTTATTCAGAGAATTACACTGATTCACTTTGTAAATGTGCTTCAATTCTAACTGAAAACTATGTACGGAGAAAAGCGCAGACATGCCACTTGCACACCTCACAAAAATAAACAAACATTTCTTTTCTTTTTTCAGAAAGCCAATTATAAGCAGAAAGTTATTTAATCAGATTTCATTAATTAACATGTTTGTTTCAAGGAAAGATATACGGGAAAGCACAGTAATTTCGAAGTACAAAATATTTCAAAACTTAAATGAATTTTTTGCTTCTGGGTATGCTGTTTTAAAAAGAAGTGTCCAAATGAAATAAAACAAAACAAAACTTAATGATAATTAAAGTAACCCTTCAAAGTACAATGTGTTGTTTCCGACAGCTCAAACACACAAATAAATATTAGGTAGTAAGCATCTTTAGAGAGACATTAGTTCTCAGAAGCTAGTCTGCCCAGAGATTTGGTTCTTTGTCGGACGGGGCAGAAATACCGGCTTACCAAATCAACAGTTCAACAAGCAGAACAGGCATTCTGAGTAGAACATCTAACTAATCGATTTTCTAGTGTGTGAAAGACAAGAGGATGGCACTGACCTCTACCTTGCACAGCAATGAATGATTGTACTAATGCTCAACAGAGAACTTCTGAAATAAGATGAAACTAGAGACAGTTACTGAGTTCATAGGTAAATGTCAAAAGTAAATCAAGACATTTTATGAAACCCTGTATTTTTATAAATTTCATTTTTCTAAGTTTAAAACTCAGAGTTAAAATAGAAGACACTGATACAAACTCACATTCACATATTGTTTCAACAGAATTACAAAGTTATAACAACTGGCAGATTTGTGTATTCCTTCATGCTGTAGCATAGTCATCCTCCTAGGCAAGAGAATTCAAACTAACCTTAATCGCATGACTTGCCCAATTTGACACAGCTAAAAAGCAGTGATCCTGGGCTTACAGCCAGCCACTTCCAACCTCAATTTCTTCTCACTACAACACCTACTAGTCCCTACATCTCATGCAGAGCAGAAGCTGCAAACTGGGGCATAACAACCAAAACTGGTGTAAGGAGATTTTTTTTTAAATTCTACACCATGATTTTAAAATATTAAAAAATGTTCAAAAGCAAGCAATTTCTCATAAGAGTCCTAATTTCTATGTTTTTTTTGAAAGAGCAAATATATCTTAAGTCTGGGTTCACAGCTTCCAGAGAGCATAAAAATGATTGCTGCTCTTGCGTGAGACATGCCTCCTGCACTCATCTAATTCCTAATCTGTAAACTCTCTCCTACTCTGCAATTTTCAAGCATCAGAATGTTTTGCTCCTGATCCAAACCCCCTCTTACCTACCAACTATGATCAGACCTCTTTGCAGTGAAACTGGAAGAATGATATGAATTATGTTCCAAGAGCGTATTTCATTAGTCTAAGTGACTGCTTCTAACTACATTTCATGATATTGTCATAATCAGATGTTATTGATTAGATACCTTATGTCTACCTACATATATATTTTTTAAAGTCATGGGCTTGAATTTCCAGGTATTTAAATACATAGCTGATAATTTTTAAAGCTAAAGGAGAAATTTTTAAAATACAATTGACTGGTACGTAATCATAAGTTTCAATCATCTCAAATCATAATTTTTTTGTTTACAATGGACACATTTTTTCAGAGAGACAACTCCTGAGTTGAGAGGTGTGCTATTCAATAAAATAATTATAATAATAAAGAAAAAAGCCTTCAATTTAAATAATCTAGGTTAAGAGAATGATGACCACTAAAGGTAAAGCAATGCAGCCCACAAAGTCTGGTTACATCATGGCATATTGCAAATAACTTCAAATACCAATATGTTTTGTGGAATGCTTAAAAAATATGGGTCTGGAATTTGAGGTAGTTGTGGTAATAATAGCCACCTAAATCTGAAACTTTCCACACATACTGTAAAATATACAGCCAACAAAAACAAATAAAAACACACAAATTTTAGGCCTTCAGCATAACTAGAAGTTGGAGGACAATAAAAATGTCAGATTACCAGTAAACAGAAAATTAAACACCAATTTCTAACAGAAGTATCTTTCAAGCTGTATTACAGTGATCTAAAGGGTCTAGAAACTGAGGGAGAGAAGAAAAGAAAACAAAGGTCCTAAGAGTGACATAAAATTCACCAGCTGAAAGTCCACTGAAACTCTGATAGTGTTGAAAAACTATCCTGACATATTAGAACACAAACATAGGGAGAATATTTTAAAAGATACAGAATTCAAGGTGATGACATTTTTTTGTTTGTTTCTCAGGGAGGAGTAAGGCATTTTAAAACAGCGGGGCTGGGATTTTCCCGGCGGTCATCACTAAGACGCCACGCTTCCATTGCAGCGGGCATGCATTTGATCAATGGTGAGGGAACTAAAATCCCACATGCCGTGTGCAGAGCAGCCAAAAAGTAGAAAAAATAAATGATAGGGCTGTTTCAAAGGGACCCTGGCCTCAGCTTAAAGAAATTCTCACATGTCAAATCTGGGAAGTTAGAAAATCAGAATAAATAATTATCATAAAGAATTAAACCATTACAGAATACAAATTACAAATAAAATAAATGAATCAAGTATATAAGGAAGAATTGGAAAACTCTTTCCTTGCACAGAATACACCTTAGAGTTAGAAAATCAACATTAAACACATATTATTAACATTATTATAATTAACTTATTAAGTCAGGAAAATATCTGTGGATTAGCACTTGTAGGTAAAGTGTGTTGACAAACAGGATATTTCCATAGTCTTAAAGTATCTCCCCCCTAATCACTTATTAATTACAATAGAGAAAACAGTAACCTTCAATGGAGAAACAAGACCACTTTAAATAAATAATCAAGGATAAAATCATCAAAATGGAACAAAACCATATAACAGGTCTCCAAGTATGATGCACTTGAGAAGGACACAACATCATTTGTGTGGTATGTCTGCCAAAAATGTGCAAACTGAATCAATCATTAGGAAATATCAGGCAAATCCAAACTGACAAAAGTCTAAAAATATCTGACCTGAACTCTTCAAAGTCATTAACAATTGAAGTTTAAAAAACCAAATATAACCAAATAACAACCAAATACACATGTGATCCTAGAGATACTGTGAGTTATTAATACATAATAGCATTTTGTTAAAATGATATTCTTAATGGTTAAAATTGTACTATAGTTATATAGGAAAATGTCCTTATTCTTAGGAAATACACACTAAAGTACTTCAAGTAAAGAAGCAAAGTCGGCACTCTGGGCCAACCCAGAGAGACAGGGTGGAGAGGGAGGTGGGTGGGGGTCAGGATAGGGAGGACACATGTATACCTGTATCTGATTCACGTTGCTTTATGGCAAAATCATCAATTTAGTATAATTATTCTCCAATTAAAATAATTTTTTAAATAAATGAATAAAAATAAAAAAGAAGTATGATGTCTATAACTTATTCCCAAAAGATTCAGGGAAACATTATCTATATGTACATATTCATATGCATATATAATTATGCAATTATAGAATGCATATACAGGTGTGTGTATCTATATATATATATATATAAACATATATGGAGGGAGAAAGAACAGGCAGAAATAAAGCACAGGGGTAAAATGTAAATAACAAATCTGGACAGAGAGTAGTCAGTGTTCTTAAGTATAATAATTACAAATTATCTGTACGTTTGAAGCTATACCAAAATTTTAAATTTGGGAAAATAGGTAGAAATAAATAAATGTCTTGCTTTCATTGAGATATTTTGGAATCACAGAAAAATAGCCAAAGAGATAATCAGTGAAGTGTTTCAAATAAAGAAAAACATTAAGAAGTTAAAAAACAAATCAGCATCACTGTTCAATGTTCTTAACAACTAAAATAACAAAAATCCATATACATATGAGATGGTTGGATGATATCACCGATGTAATGGACATGAGTCTGAGTAAGCTCTGGGAGTTGGTGACAGACAGGGAAGCCTGGCATGCTGCAGTCCATGTGGTTGCAAAGAGTCAGACATGACTGAGTGACTGAACTGAAGTGAGCTGATATATATAGTATATAATATACAGTCTTCTATATTTTATATATGTGTATGCATAATTTATACATTAATATGCATATACTTAAATCAAAGATATTATATTTTTAATAACGTATTTATATAAGCATATAACACATATTTATATAAGTATATTAAATTCATAAAATAAAGGAGAATGAAAGTAAATATGGAATCTAGCTTTGGACTTTTAAATAAACCATACAAATAATACTATAGTCCATGAATACAGCAATGTATAGTTAAATAATGAAGTTACATTCACAAATAAAATTTATCAGCAATTAAAAAACAAAAGATTATCAAACAGTCCTTAAAGGTCATCAGTGGTTTTTATCCTCATGTAGCTATTTTTCCTTAATCAGATTTATCAACTTCCGTTTTTCAAATTTAAAAAAAATAGAGGGAGAAGGAACAAGATGGCGGAGGAATAGGACGGCGAGACCACTCTCTCCCCCACAAATTCATCAAAAGAACATTTGAACGCGGAGTAAAGTCCACAAAACAACCTCTGAATGCTGGCAGAGAACGTCAGACACCCAGAAAAGCAGCCCATTGTCTTCAAAAGGAGGTAGGAAAAAACATAAAAGATAAAACGCGAGACCAAAGAAGTAAGGACGGAGCTCCGTCCCGGGAAAGGAGGCTTTAAAAAGAGAGAACTTTCAAAACACCAGGAAACACTCTCACTGGCGAATCTGTGGCGAGCCTTGGAAGCTCAGAGGGCCACATAACCCTCTTTTTTTTTAAAGATTTTTTAAAAACCCACAGATTACCCGCCAAACGGTAACTCCCAGCGGAGAAGCAGCGCAGACGCCTGCATACGCCATTAGCAAGCGGGGGCTGGGCAGGGAGGAGCCAGCTGAACTGCTTAGAGAGAGGACTGGGCTTGAATGCCGCGAGAACAATTTGAGAGAACTGGGGAGAGCAAAGCAGACTGTGGGATAGCTTCCCCGTGAAAAGGCGGAAAGCTCTAACCTACGACTCGGCCAGCCCCGCTCACAAATAAAGGACAGAGCAAAGTGAGCAGGCTGCGGCTGGCCCATCCCCCATCCCCCGCCGAGACAGGCAGGGAGCGCAGCCAGAGCCGGAGCGGGCAACCGCGGCCCTAGAAAGGCATCTGATACAAACTGCAAACAGGCTTGTTGCTATTCAGGACTTCTTGGGCTCGGGCCGGTCGATCTCCCCCTGAGAAGGTGCGCCGGTTGTACACCCAGAAAACTGAGTGGCGGGGACTGGGGAGGCGATAAGTCGCAGAGACCGCACTGGCCAAACACCTGGTCCCCTGAGCTGCTCGGACCGGGGAAGGCACAAAACGCAGGCCCAACCAATTCTGCGCCTTTGTGGAGTACCTGAGAACCTGAACTTGAGCCGCTCAGACCTGGGAAGTGCATACAACCCAGCGCCGGCCTCGGACAGTTCCCGGCAGAGCAACCTAGAGCCTGTGCAGTATAGACTGGGACAGCATACGTGCTGTGAGCGGGGGCAAACCCAGTGTGGCCGAGACGCTGCGAGCACTCTCCACAGACGCCAGAGATATTCGACTGCAGCGTTCCTCCCTTCACAGAACAGGACTGAACAACTGAGCCTTAAAAAGTGTCCACCCACCCCCTAGTATCAGGGCGGAAATTAGACACTGAAGAGACCAGCAAACAGAAGCTAAAACAGAGGGAACCACCTTGGAAACGACAGATAGAGACGTCTAGAGGCTACTCCAAGAATAAGACCAAAAACCAGAGGCAAGAGGCTTAAGGACGAATCCTGAGAACACCAGAGAACTCCTGACTCCAGGGAACATTAATCGATAGGAGCTCATCAAACGTCTCCATACCTACACTAAAACCAAGCACCACCCAAGGGTCAACAAGTTCCAGAGCAAGACATACCACGCAAATTCTCCAGTAACACAGGAAACTAGCCCTGAGCTTCAATATACAGGCTGCCCAAAGTCACTCCAAACCCACTGACATCTCATAACTCATTACTGGACACTTCATTGCACTCCAGAGAGAACATATCCAGCTGCACCCACCAGAACACCGACACAAGCCTCCATAACCAGGGAACTTTGACAAGTCACCTGTCCAACCCCACACACAGAGAGCAAACTACATAATAAAGAGATCTCCACAAACGGCCAGAAGAGGGAAAGGACACTCCAAGCAAAGCATTATAAGCAAGATGAAGAGGCAGAGAAATACCCAGCAAGTAAAGGAACAAGATAAATGCCCACCAACACAAACAAAAGAGGAAGATATAGGGAATCTACCTGATAAAGAATTTCGAATTTTGGTGGTGAAAATGATTCAAAATCTTGAAAACAAAACGGAGTTACAGATGAATAACCTGGAGAAAAGGATTGAGAAGATGGAAGAAAGGTTTAAGAAGGACTTAGAGGAAATAAAAAAGAGTCAATATACAATGAATAATGCAATAGATGAGATCAGAAACACTCTGGAGGGAACAAACAGTAGAATAACAGAGGCAGAAGACAGGATAAGCGAGCTAGAAGATAGAATTGTAGAAATAAATGAAACAGAGAGGAAAAAAGAAAAACAAATTAAAAGAAATGAGAACAATATTAGAGACCTCTGGGACAATGTTAAACGCTCCAACATTCGAATCATAGGAGTCCCAGAAGAAGAAGACAAAAAGAAAGACCATGAAAGAATACTTGAGGAGATAATAGTTGAAAACTTCCCTAAAATAGGGAAAGAAATAATCACCCAAGTCCAAGAAACCCAGAGAGTCCCCAATAGGATAAACCAAAGGCGAAATACTCCAAGACACATATTAATCAAATTAACAAAGATCAAACACAAAGAACAAATATTAAAAGCAGCAAGGGAAAAACAGCAAATAACACACAAGGGGATTCCCATAAGGATAACAGCCGATCTTTCAACAGAAACTCTTCAGGCCAGGAGGGAATGGCAAGACATACTTAAAGTGATGCAAGAAAATAACCTACAGCCCAGACTACTGTACCCAGCAAGGATCTCATTCAAATATGAAGGAGAAATCAAAAGCTTTACAGACAAGCAAAAGCTGAGAGAATTCAGCATTACCAAACCAGCTCTCCAACAAATGCTAAAGGATCTTTTCTAGACAGGAAACACAGAAAGGGTGTATAAACTTGAGCCCAAGGCAATAAAGAAAATGGCTACGGGATCGTACTTATCAATAATTACCTTAAACGTAAATGGGTTGAATGCCCCAACCAAAAGACAAAGGCTGGCTGAATGGATACAAAAACAAGACCCACATATATGTTGTCTGCAAGAGACCCACCTCAAAATGAGGGACACATACAGACTGAAAGTGAAGGGCTGGAAAAAGATATTCCATGCAAATAGAGACCAAAAGAAAGCAGGAGTAGCAATACTCATATCAGATAAAATAGACTTTAAAACAAAGGCTGTGAAAAGAGACAAAGAAGGAAAATACATAATGATCAAAGGATCAATCCAAGATGAAGATATAACAATTATAAATATTTATGCACCCAACATAGGAGCACTGCAATATGTAAGACAATTACTAACAAGTATGAAAGGGGAAATTAACAATAACACAATAATAGTGGGAGATTTTAATACCCCACTTATATCTATGGATAGATCAACTAAACAGAAAATTAACAAGGAAACACAAACTTTAAATGATACAATAGACCAGTTAGACCTAATAGATATCTATAGGACATTTCACCCCAAAACAATGAATTTCACCTTTTCCTCAAGTGCACACGGAACCTTTTCCAGGATAGATCACATCCTGGGCCATAAATCTAGCCTTGGTAAATTCAAAAAAGTTGAAATCATTCCATGCATCTTTTCTGACCACAATGCAGTAAGATTAGATCTCAGTTACGGGAGAAAAACTATTAAAAATGACAACATATGGAGGCTGAACAACACGCTGCTGAATAATGAACAAATCATAGAAGAAATCAAAAGAGAAATCAAAATATGCATAGAAATGAATGAAAATGAAAACACAACAACCCAAAACCTCTGGGACACTTTAAAAGCAGTACTAAGGGGGAAATTCATAGCAATACAGGCACACATCAAGAAACAAGAAAAAAGTCAACTAAATAACCTAACTCTACATCTAAAGCAACTAGAAAAGGAAGAAATGAAGAACCACAGGGTCAGTAGAAGGAAAGAAATCGTAAAAATTACGGCAGAGATAAATGCAAAAGAAACAAAAGAGACCATTGCAAAAATCAACAAAGCCAAAAGCTGGTTCTTTGAGAAGGTAAATAAAATTGACAAACCACTAGCCAGACTTATCAAGAAACAAAGGGAGAAGAACCAAATCAATAAAATTAGAAATGAAAATGGAGAGATCACAACTGACAACACAGAAATACAAAGGATTATTAGAGAATACTATCAGCAATTATATGGCAATAAAATGAATAACTTGGAAGAAATGGACAAATTCCTAGAAAAGTACAACTTTCCAAAACTGAACCAGGAAGAAATAGAAAATCTGAACAGACCCATCACAAGCACGGAACTAGAGGCTGTAATCAAGAATCTTCCAGCAAACAAAAGCCCAGGTCCAGACGGCTTCACAGCCGAATTCTACCAAAAATTTAGAGAAGAGCTAACACCTATTCTACTCAAACTCTTCCAGAAAATTGCTGAGGAAGGGAAACTTCCAAACTCATTCTATGAGGCCACCATCACACTAATCCCAAAACCTGGTAAAGACCCCACAAAAAAAGAAAACTACAGACCAATATCACTGATGAACATAGATGCAAAAATCCTTAACAAAATTCTAGCAATCAGAATCCAACAGCATATTAAGAAGATCATACATCATGACCAAGTGGGCTTTATCCCAGGAATGCAAGGATTCTTCAATATCCGCAAATCAATCAACGTAATACACCACATTAACAAACTGAAAAATAAAAATCATATGATTATCTCAATAGATGCAGAGAAAGCCTTCGACAAAATTCAACATCCATTTATGATAAAAAACCCTCCAGAAAGTGGGAATAGAAGGGACATACCTCAACATAATAAAAGCTATATATGAAAAACCCACAGCAAACATTATCCTCAATGGTGAAAAACTGAAAGCATTTCCCCTAAAGTCAGGAACAAGACAAGGGTGCCCACTCTCACCACTACTATTCAACATCATTCTGGAAGTTTTGGCCACAGCAGAGCAGAAAAAGACATAAAAGGAATACAAATTGGAAAAGAAGAAGTAAAACTTTCACTGTTCGCTGATGACATGATCCTCTACACAGAAAACCCTAAAGACTCTACCAGAAAACTACTAGAGCTAATCAATGATTACAGTAAAGTTGCAGGATATAAAATCAACACACAGAAATCCCTTGCATTCCTATACACTAATAATGAGAAAATAGAGAAATTAAAGAAACTATTCCATTCACTGTTGAAACAAAAAGAATTAAATACTTAGGAATATATCTACCTAAGGAAACAAAAGACTTGTACATAGAAAACTATAAAACACTACTGAAAGCAATCAAAGAGGACACTAATAGATGGAGAAATATACCATGTTCATGGATTGGAAGAATAAATATTGTAAAAATGAGTATAGTACCCAAAGTAATTTATACATTCAATGCAATCCCTATCAAGCTACCAACGATATTTTTCACAGAACTAGAACAAATAATCTCACAATTTATATGGAAATACAAAAAACCTCGAATAGCCAAAGCAATCTTGAGGAAGAAAAATGGAACTGGGGGAATTAACCTGCCGGACTTCAGGCTCTACTACAAAGCCACAATCATCAAGACAGTATGGTACTGGCATAAAGACAGAAATATAGATCAATGGAACAAAATAGAAAGCTCAAAGATAAATCCACGCACCTATGGACACCTCATCTTTGACAAAGGAGGCAAGAATATAAAATGGAGAAAAGACAGTCTCTTTAACAAGTGGTGCTGGGAAAACTGGTCAGCCACTTGTAAAAGAATGAAACTAGAACACTTCCTAACACCATACACAAAAATAAATTCAAAATGGATTAGAGAGCTAAATGTAAGACCAGAAACTATAAAACTCCTAGAGGAGAATGTAAGCAAAACACTCTCCGACATAAATCACAGCAGGATCCTCCATGACCCACCTCCCAGAATATTGGAAATAAAAGCAAAAATAAACAAATGGGACCTAATTAAAATCAAAAGCATCTTCACAGAAAAGGAAACTATAAGTAAGGTGAAAAGACAGCCTTCAGAATGGGAGAAAATAATAGCAAATGAAGCAACCGATAAAGGATTAATCTCCAAAATATACAAGCAGCTCCTGCAGCTCAATTCCAGAAAAATAAATGAACCAATCAAACAATGGGCCAAAGAACTAAACAGACATTTCTCCAAAGAAGACATAAAGATGGCTAACAAACACATGAAAATATGCTCAACATCCCTCAAAATCAGAGAAATGCAAATCAAAACCACAATGAGATACCATTTCACACCAGTCAGAATGGCTGCTATCCAAAAGTCTACATGCAATAAATGCTGGAGAGGGTGTGGAGAAAAGGGAACCCTCTTACACTGTTGGTGGGAATGCAAACTAGTACAGCCACTATGGAGAACAGTGTGGAGATTCCTCAAAAAACTGGAAATAGAACTGCCATATGATCCAGCAATCGCACTCCTGGGCATACACACTGAGGAAACCAGAATTGAAAGAGACACATGTACTCCAATGTTCATTGCAGCACTGTTTATAATAGCCAGGACATGGAAGCAACCTAGATGTCCATCTGCAGATGAATGGATAAGAAAGCTTTGGTATATATACACAATGGAGTATTATTCAGCCATTAAAAAGAATACATTTGAATCAGTTCTAATGAGGTGGATGAAACTGGAGCCTATTATACAGAGTGAAGTAAGCCAGAAAGAAAAACACCAATACAGTATACTAACGCATATATATGGAATTTAGAAAGATGCAAATGATAACCCTGTATACGAGACAGCAAAAGAGACACAGATGTATAGAACAGTCTTTGGGACTCTATGGGAGAGGGTGAGGGTGGGATGATTTGGGAGAATGGCATTGAAACACGTATGTTGTCATATGTGAAACGAATCACTAGTTCAGGGTCAATGCATGTTATTGGATGCTCGGGGCTGGCATGCGGGGATGACCCAGAGAGGATAAAGGGAGGAGGGAGGTGGGAGGGGGGTTCAGGAGGGGGAACTTATGCAAACCCGGGGCGAATTCATGTCAATGTATGGCAAAACCAACCAATATAATATTGTAAAATGAAAAAAAAAAAAAGAAACATAAATAAAAATCTCCCTTAATTCTTAAAACAACATATTTAATTTCAAACAATATATTTACTATTTTTATTTCAAAACCATTATTTAAAGAATTACACAATATAAATTCTTTCATAATTAAGTTATTTATTCCTTCATTTCTTCAATATTATGTTTATCATTACAATGCAAAATAATTTTACTAATTGGTATCCCATACATGCCATCATTTAAAGACCTATAACTTGCTATCCTAGATAGTATATTAAAAAGCAGAGACAGTACTTTGCCAACAAAGTTCCGTCTAGTCAAGGCTATGTTTTTTCCAGTGGCCATGTATGGATGTGAGAGTTGGACTGTGAAGAAAGCTGATCGCCGAAGAATTGATGCTTTTGAACTGTGGTGCTGGAGAAGACTCTTGAGAGTCCCTTGGACTGCAAGGAGATCCAACCAGTCCATTCTAAAGAAAATCAGTCCTGAGTGTTCATTGGAAGGACTGATGCTGAAGCTGAAACTGCAACACTTTGGCCACCTCATGCATTGAGTTGACTCACTGGAAAAGACTCTGATGCTGGGAGGGATTGGGGACGGGAGGAGAAGGGGAAGACAGAGGATGAGATGGCTGGATGGCATCACTGACTCGTTGGACATGAGTTTGAGTGAACTCTGGGAGTTGGTGATGGACAGGGAGGCCTGGCGTGCTGTGATTCATGGGGTCACAAAGAGTCGGACACAACTGAGCGACTGAACTGAACTGAACTGAACCTGTTATCAAATATCAGCTACCAAAAAATAAAAACCACTCTAAAGTTCCTTCTGAATACATCTTCTGCCACAGCAAGATTGTTTCCTCAGGATAAAATACCCAGAAGGAAACTCCTGGTCATATAGCATGAGGCTTTTAAAATTTTCTAAACTGTATCTTATTAACACAAACGTACACATTTTTCATATTTGAGCAACCCCACAACCAGTTTATATTTTTACAGTCACTGCATCCATTTGCAGCCATGACATAGGGTTTGCTGCCTGATTTGGCCCTAGGTCTTCATATCGTTATGTCTTGAATTTAGTTTTAGGCACTCTTGCCGTTACAAGTGCTGAGTTTACCTTTTAAAATGTCTTCAAAGAGGTTATCCAAAAATATGACATTGAAATAAAACTGTTTAAATGGAAAAGCGTGGAAACAGAGCAACTTTAGTAAAATAGCATTTTTTTTTGAGAAATTAACACTTCCTATTTTCTTGCAAAGAGTCAAATGTTTTACAGGACCTAAAGAAGATGATAGATGAAAATGTGTTACAGTTTTGTAACTGAAAACACACCAGAGGATTGATTACTACATGACAAGTGATGCAAGCAAAAACAGCAAATGCTACAGACTCCTCTGGATAATCCAAGCCCTCTACCAAGTCTCATTTTTAATTTATAGCAACAGTGTGTCAGTATGCCTAGATATTACCATTTACATTTTTACTAGGTTAGATATTAGCATGTTAAGTGCCACTTTAATTGGAGGTTTTCATCAAACTTCAACATACTTCAGCCACTTTTCTTCCTATCTGTACTTTGTATTCTTGCAAATTCACACAGATTTAGCTTTAGATTTAACTTTCCTAGTCCATAGACTTCATATTTTATATTACTAAGTTCTGGAGATTAATACAAATATTATTCATTATAAACATCCAATCAACCCCTTTGAGAGTTTCAATTGGTCTTCCCTGGCAGGTCACTGATTCAATGACACAAAACAAACCATGCCTTCCTTTTACCCAAGACTGCATTTTCTTAAATGGCTGATGGGAACATCATATGAGACAAAAATTAAACCTTGCTGGAGTGAAGATATATGAATTATTTTGTTTCCCTTCATATTTAAGTCCTGTCATGATGTCAGAGAATAAAATTAGATGAACTCACAGTGATTTAAAACTTTCAAAGCAATGTTGGTTGTTACCCACATTTGTTCTGTTCTTTGAGGTGTACGAAAAATCAAATGTCTCTTTGATTTATTCCCCTATTTTCCTAGATATCAAAGCAAGTTGATTAATCTATAACTTCTAAAGTTTTCTCTAATGTGTTCTCTCTCTCTGTGTCCCCGTTTTCATTGGCCCTTAATAGCCCTAAGCCAGTGCCTTGTACCCTTCCTATTGTAAATATGGCTTGTTTTTCTGTCATGGGTTTAATGATTAATTGACTAGGATAAATTATTAATAGCAGATATCAGGGTTAATATGTCAAGAAAAAATTAAAATGAAGGAAAATTCAAAGGAATTCAGAGGAGAGGAATAGAAAGAATTAACATTTAGGAAATTAAAAATATTTAAAATGACTCAAATAGAAAAATCTATATTTTATAAAAGGAAATATCTAGTAGTTTAGTTTTATTTAATTGTATGAAGGATTATTTTTAGAGTTAGATTCCAAGTAACAAAATTGTTTTAACAGTAGCAGAAGAGATTATATTATACACCAGAGATGAATTTCCAGAAACTAAAGATTAAATAATCTAGTTATCTGATACTAGTTATTTCTTTTTTTCTAAGTGAAGTTTCTTTTGAGCCTAAAACTAGAACTGAGATCTTTCAAATCATGAGATTCAATTAGAAATGTGGTGTAAATATGTGATGAACTTTATGTAGAAGATGTGAGTTAGCTTTCTATTATGTTTTATGGTCAATTTTGGTGCTTTCTTCATGTTTTACACCATTGTTTAAATGTACCACATTTGTATTTACTTCCTCTGACAATAAAAACTGATTGAAAGTGCATCTTTTACTTCACTATATCTTCCAAACATAGGGTGTGGAAGGTTGGATCTTCCAAAGACGACCATCCTGCATGGACTCCTGCAACGTGACCTTGAACTTTACCCATCAAAAGATGAAGTTATTTCTTTCCCTCCTGGAATCTGAGCAGAGGCTAGGACTTCTTTGACCAAGAGGCTATGATGGAAGCAACAGGGTACCAGTTCAAGAGTAACTCTTAACTGGCCTAGCCTCTTCTGTCTTCTGCCTCCTGGCATGCTCAGTGGCCATGGACAAATTTCAGGTCACTCTGCTGGAGAGGGCAGCCATGCTGAGGAGCACAAGGCACAGGACATGTAAGTAAAGGATACTCTCTGGACATCCCGTTCATTCAGCTTTTAGATGACTCCAGCCCCAGATACCACTTGATGGCAGCTACAGGAGAGATCCCAAGTGAGGCTCTCCCAGCTGAGCCCCATTAACCCACAGAACTATGAGAGATTACGGTGGCTTTTTTTAAGCCACAAAATTTATGGATAATTTCTTGCATGGCAACAAAATAACAAAAAAATGTGATTATCTTGGAATTAAAAATCTAGAAGTATAATGTAATACCTAGCATCTTTTATCTATGTAAAATCTAAAATTATATATATATATATAGACAAGAATGTGAATTGCTTATATGGTAATCTACTTTTCTGTCTCAATCTCTACATCTATCTATGCAAGTTATCTTATATCCAGTTAAAATGATTTCCAATTGTTTTCTGGCTGGTTGTGCACTAACACAGGAGTTAGTTACATATATGAAACGTATATATATGTATATGTATTTATATGTACACAAACACACAGTGTGATTTAGGGCCACTCAACCAGTAAAACTGAATACACAGCCTAAATCTGAATGCTGTTTCTCTGTGAAGAACTGACAGTGTGGAAAAGTTTAAATTTGCTTTCCGTGCTCCCCCAAGGCAGAACTAAGACCAGTAAGACCAATGAGAAAAATCACAAGGAATCAAATTTAAGCTCAGAATAAGGAAAATGCCTTACTGCAAAGAATGACAAAACAGAATGGACTTCCCAAAAAAGGGCCAAATGAAGAGTGAAAGAAGAAGTTGAAGGTTCATTCTCAAGAAATCCTGAAAGGGACTTCAAGTTCTATTGGTTGCCAGAATTAAAAGTTTTTTCAATACCCTTTCAAACCCACTCTTTTGATAAATTTGCAGTGATTAACTTTGGACTAGATTATATTAGATATATATATATATATACATATATGGATTTGGACTAGCTAATATTTTATATCCTTATCATATTCTAGAAACAGACATGAGAAGTGTCACAAAATATTCATTCGATAGAGTATGATTAAATTCACAGCCGTTTATTCTACTGAATCAATATTTAACAATTTTTCAAGACATTTATTGAATAACTAGCTATATTATGGACTTTGGTAGGCCTCCAGGGAACAATGAAGAATGTGAAGAAAAAGATTGTGAAAAAGATTATAATTTAAAGTGGGAGACAGAGGAGGATACAACTAAGATAACATGGTGTAAGTTAGCAACAGCAATAGAAACAAAGTACTATAGAAACTGGAAAAAGGAATAGAAAACTTCTGCCTTGGAGATTTGGGGATCTCCTTTAAAAAGAGGTAGAATAGGTATTTCAAGGCTACAAAACAGTACAAGCAAAGAAATAGTCCTAGATATCTATACCATGCCTAGGTAACAAAGTAATACAGTGAATTCTTAAAATAGCTCAGGAGAGGGTAATAAATGAGAAGTGAGCTCACTGGGATAGATTTCTGTAAAGGGTCTTGAATGACATGCTGAAAATTTTGAAATTTAACCTGTAGGGCTTTCAAAGGTTTTTATAACCAGGAGTTACATACCCAGAACTATTTTTACTGAGGTCCCTCTACCGACAACGTGGAGTAATTTTATTTAAAGAAACATGTCAGTCTTGGGTTTATATTAGGCATAGCCTCAACTGAGGGAGGGTGGGCTAACAGGATCACCCCTCAAGATCCCTTTTCATCTTAAACTTTGTGACTTATGCCCCTTGCAAAGGGAACACGTTGCAGATAACATATATATATATTTAATGACCGAAGTGGAAGAACTCTTGGGCCACTCTGATGAATATCATAAAGACATTGCCATTTCAAATACCCAATGAGCTTGATAAGAAGTATAGGAAGTCCACAATCTTTGATGAGCTGACAATGGAATGTGAGAAGGAAAAAAATCACAAGGAAGAGATTAATAGAGCACAGCAGAAAGGCATTTTCAACTATCCTTCTGGGAGAGCCATATAAAAATTTGACTGACCTAAATCCTTTCTGGCCTGCATCATTTTCCAAAGTAGCATCTCTGGCTTTGGAAGGCCTAGGGGACCTATCTGTACATGTGCAATCTAATTAATGTGTGTAGGAAAGACTTAATTGTGTAAGACATTTTGCTAGGTACAGCATAAAAAAAAAAAAAAAAAGCTATGTTGGACGACCTGCATGGATTTTATAATCTTTTAAAGACAGATGGGTGTAGATATACATCTACAATTTTGGAAGATAAAAGAAAGGATTTATTAAATTGCAGAAGCCGAAAATATAGGTACTTATATTAAATGCTTCATGAGTATCAATAATGAGCAAGACAACTCCTTGATCAGTTCCATTTCAAGGAGAAATGGAGTCGAATGTCAGAGGATAAATTTCAGGGACATGATCTCACATCTGAAACCGGCTGGGAGGAAAATGGAAATTTTTACCCTGTTCAGACTGGACACCACTGTAAGCCAAGATCACACAAGAAGCCTGAGGCACAGCAAGCCACAGGACTGCAGCTGCTTGAAGGGAGGAAGAGGTCAATCGCAACACAGCATCAACTGGAGACACAAGTTCCTTTTCTTTCCTTCCTTCCTCTGTGCTGTTGTTGGTGTTGGCACTGGGCCACATGGCCCTGACTAGGGAGATCTATATGTGGGCAGACCTATATGTGGATCTACCTTTCAAAAAGGTAGGCATTCATGAAATTTCTAATGACTTGAAGGTGTGAACCTATGCTGAGAGAGTAACACATGAAGTTTCAATTTTATCCCTGAGACTGACGCACGCTGCATGAAATCTGAATTCTTAAGTCCTCTGAATGGCTTGCTTGATGGCAATCAGCCAAGCATATCATCAGATAAGAACTTTAGACACTGAAGAATCTCACTGTCCTTGAAGCCCCTGCACAGTGGTAAAGGCACACATTTTCGTGTAAAATGCAGCCACAAATAACACAGTGTGGATGAATTTGCTGAAAGACACAGAGAATAAAAAGTAAAAACTCTACAGGATAACATGTAGAAATGTGCTTCTTATTCATAAATTTATAACATTGCTCATATAGAAAGATGACATTTATATTTTTCATGGCATAAGAGGCCCTTTTTTGACAGAATGGCTTAGCCTTATGAAAATATGTAGCTCTATTTTGCAGATGTTGTTCATTTTGAATGAGGTATAATCCCCAGAAGCAGGAATGAGAAAAATCCTCTCTTTAATAGTATGAGACTTCAGTAAAGAAGAGACATGACAGAAAGAAAGCAGTATGGCAGACAAAAAGAAAAAGGGCTCTCACCACATGGACCCCCAAAAACTCATTTGTAAGTATGTGTCTGAATGAGATTTTGGAAGCACCTGATCTTGTATTTATTTGGGTTTTTTTTTTTCTCTTATCTTTTTATTTTATACTAAAGTATAGCCAATTAACAATGTTGAGATAGTTTCAGGTGTGCAACAGAGAAATGCAATCATACATATACATGTATCAATTCTCCCCCAAACTCCCTTCCATCCAGGTTGCTACAGAACATTGAGCAGACTTTCCTGTGTTATACAGTAGGTCCCTGTTGGTTCCCCATTTTAAATACACAAGTGTGTACATGTCGCTGATCTTGCATTTACATAGTGCCTTAAACCAAGTAGATCCCAAAACCACTAGCCCTATTTATTAACTGATTATATATATTGACTACTTAAATAGGAATCACTTCACGCACCAAGAAAGTATGATTCTGTACTAAAATGTGGTAATATCTTGCTGGCCCACAACTTTATACATCAGGTTATTGTGAGATGTAGTCCTTTAGCAAATTAAAAGTACATGGCTCTTTAGAAGGGCCTCTCTGGTAGTTCAGCTGGTAAAGAATCTGCCTGCAATGCAGGAGAATGTTGAACCAATATTCAGTTGCTGGGTTGGGAAGATCCAGTGTAGAAGGAATAGGCTACCCACTCCATTATTCTTGGGCTTCCCTGGTGGCTCAGCTGGTAAAGAATTTGTTTGCAATGCAGGAGACCTGGGTTCAATCCCTGGGTTGGGAAGATCTCCTGGAGAGGGAACAGCTACCCACTCAAGTATTCAGGCCTGGAGAATTCCACGCACTGTATAGTCCATGGGCTTGCAAAGAGCTGGACACAACTTAGGGACTTTCATTTTCACTTAAAAAACACAGATGAGTAAAATGATTAAAATCACATAATACTTTTTCTTTGGCAAGCAGCAAATACATATACTATAAAAATAGAAGACAAAAACTAAACCAGCTACAAATGACTAAATGGTGGAGTTCTAGGGGTATTACTGTGAAGAGGGGTGAGAACAGCGACAGGGTATATGAAGAGTTGATGGCGTTGGTGTCAGGCCATTTTGATAAACATACTTGGCTCTGCAAAGGGAGCTCTATCTATGGGTATCAGCAAAAAAGATAGGAATTCATAAAATGTCTAACAAAATTGAAGGTTGGCCAAAAACTCAAAACCACTGAATTAAGTCTGAAAAGAAAATTATACTGAAGATAAGATTTTAGATAGGGACATCAAAAAAAGCTGTACCAAAACTTAACATGGTCCAACAAATGGTCAAAATGACTTGAAAGTTAATAAAACAACTCAAAGTAAAGAATCAATCTGCATTATCATAAAAGTAATTTGAGCAATACCCAAGAGATTGTGAAGATCCACACTTAAAAATACCCAGAAGAAAACTGGACAGCAACATGTAAATCATGTGTAAATAAATATAAATCATGTAAATCAATGAAGTTGAGTACTCCCTCACACAGTATGCAAAAATAAACTCAAAATGGCTTGAAGACTTAAATATAATACATGACAACATAAACATCCTAGATAGAACATAGGCAAACTATTCTCTGACATAAATCACAGCAATATTTTCTTAGATCATTCTACCAAGGGAAAAGAAATAAAAACAAAAATAAACAAATGGAACCTAATCAAACTTATAACCTTTTGTATTTGAGAAAATTTGCAAATGGTGCTACTGATGACAGCTTTATTTCCAAAATAAATAAACTATTCATATAGCTCAATAGCAAACAAACAAACAAACCAATAAAAAAAAATGGGCAGGAGACTAAATAGTCATTTCTCCAAAGAAAATATACAGATGGCCAACAGGCACGTGAAAAGATGTTCAACATCCCTAAGTATTAGAGAACTGCAAATCAGAACTACAATGAGGTACCACTTCACACTTGTCAGAACGGCCATCATCAAAGAGTCTACAAATAATAAATGCTGAAGAAGGTGTGGAGAAAAGGGAATCCTCCAATACTGTTTGTGGGAATGTTAATTGGTGCAGTCCCTGTGGAAAACAGTATGGAGTTCCCTTAAAAAACTAAAAATAGACTTACCATATGATCCAGCATTCCCACTCTAGGATATATATCCAGAAAATATGAAAACTTTAACCAGAAAAGATATATACACCCCAGTGTGCACAGCAGCACTGTTTACAAAATAGCCAAAACATGGAAGCAACCTAAGTGTCCATTAGGAAAGGAATAAATAAAGATGACGTGGTAGATATACACATTGGAATATCACTCAGGCATAAAAAAGGAATGAAATATTGCCATTTACAGCAGCATAGATGGATCCAGAGATTATCACACTAAGTAAAGTCAGTCTTACAGAGAAAAACAAGTATTATATGATATCACTTATATTTATGTGGAATATAAAAAAGTGATACAAATGAACTTATTTACAAAACAAACAGAACCTCAGACATAGAAAGCAAACTTATCGTTACCAGAGGTGAAGGGTGCGAATGAAAGTTACTCAGTCGTGTCCGACTCTTTGCAACCCCATGGACGATACAGTCCAAGAATTCTCCAGGCCAGAATACTGGAGTGGGTAGCCTTTCTCTTCTCCAGGGGAACTTCCCAACCCAGGGATCGAAACCTGGTGCACTGCAGGCAGATTCTTTACCAGCTGAGCCACCAGAGAATCTCAGGGAAGAGTGGAGAGAGGTGAATTAGGAGTTTGGGATAAATAGATATACACTACTATATAACAGATACACACTACTGCACAGTAAGCAATGACTTACTGTATAGCACAGGAATTATATTCAATATCGTATAATAACCTACAATGGAAAAGAATCTGAAAAATAACATGTATGTGTAGACATATATATGTAAGTATAACTAAATCACTTTGCTGTAATACCTGAAACTAACACAGTGCTATAAATCAACCATGCTAGTACTCCAGTGCTTAGTTGCTCAGTCATGTCCTAGTCTGTGTGACCCAAGGACTGTAGCCCACCAGACTCCTCTGACCATGAGGATTCTCCAGGCAAGAATACTGGACTGGGTTGCTGTACATATCTGTATATCTGCACTCCTCCAGGGGATCTTCCAGACCCAGGGATTGAACCTCCATCTCTTATATCTACCTGTATTGGCAATCAGGTTCTTTACCACTAGCGCTTAGTTGCTCAGTCATGTCCTAGTCTGTGTGACCCAAGGACTGTAGCCCACCAGACTCCTCTGACCATGAGGATTCTCCAGGCAAGAATACTGGACTGGGTTGCTGTACATATCTGTATATCTGCACTCCTCCAGGGGATCTTCCAGACCCAGGGATTGAACCTCCATCTCTTATATCTACCTGTATTGGCAATCAGGTTCTTTACCACTAGCGCCACCTGGGAAGCCACTAAATCAACCATCAGTTCAGTCACTCAGTCCTGTCTGACTCTTTGTGACCCCATGGACTGCAGAACGCCAGGCTTCCCTGTCCATCACCAACTCCTGGATCCTACTCAAACTCATGTCCATTGTGTCGGTGATGCCATCCAACCATCTCATCCAATGTTGGCCCCTTCTCCTCCCACCTTCAATCTTTCCCAGCATCAGGGTCTTTTCTAATGAGTCAGTTTTTCACATCAGGGAACCAAAGTATTGGAGTTTCAGCTTCAGCATCAGTCCTTCCAATGAATATTCAGGACTGATTTCCTTTAGGATTGACAGGTTGAATCTCCTTGCAGTCCAAGGGACTCTCAAGAGTCTTATCCCATGAAAAAATAGATAAATACCTAGGAAACACATAAAAATAAAAACTCAGCTTTCAGTAGAAACCCTTTGGGGAACACGTGCACGCACATACACATGTATACACATATTTGGTGGGCATCAGTCCTGTACTCTGGAAGGAAACGGTTTACATTTTGATTTAGTATTAGTCAGAGGGGAAGGAGGTGGGAGGAGGGTTCAAGAGGGAGGGGACACATGTATACCTAATACCAATTCACAATGATGAATTGCAAAAACAATCACAATAATCATCCTCTAATTAAAAAAAAAAACTACAAAAAATGTACTGCAAAATCAATCATATTTTTAAATCTTTCTATACCTTGGTTTTATATTCATAATAATAGTTAATATTTTCTGTGAGTACTAACTCCCAAATCATTGTTAAATAAAATGAAAACTATTCACAAAGTGAATTTACAAGGTTAGTTATCAATGGCCTATCATACTATAAATTATGAGTGGTGTAATATTTTGGCAGATAGATGCAACAATACAAGAAAATCAATTGTCTGTCTGTGACTTAATGCAACCTTGGTTGAAAAGAGTTAACCTCATGAGTGATTCCCAGACACAGCAGGAATTATTACTTGATTTTAATTATTTCTCACAGAGAAATTCCTTACAAGGTTGTTGAAATTTCTGTTAAACTTTTCTTTTTAATCACTTGCAAAATGTATTCAAACACAAAACTTCAGGATGGGAGGCAACAGGAAGAATAAGCAAATGTAAAATAATGACCCCACATTATTTTAGGCAGCTCTAGATAATTGTTTGAATCACAATAAGAAAAGTAGTAAAAGCTCATTTAAATTATCTCATTATTTTTAATATGAAAAAGATTTCAAACACAAAACACATTTGCTATTTAGTAACCTATATAACCATTTCTTATATAATAAACTCTGACTAAACATAAGCTTCTACTTCATCATTTTTAAAAAATAAATATTCTATCTTACTGAACATATTTTTGGAGTTGAGGAAGTTACAGGTTACATTAAACAATTAGTCCTGGTTCATTTCAATAGACTGCAAATGATTCAGAAATAAATCAGAAACAGCATGATGCATCATTAGATTACCACCAGCAGTTTATTAATTTATGTATAATTATCATTTGTACAAATTATTGTGAAGGAATTGACAAACTCAGTGTTGAAAACATATTATTCTCATATGATAAGACAAGAGAATTGGAACACAAATATTTCTAAGTGAAAATCAGTTACAATTTGTTATCTCAAATTATGTGTCTTTCTACATTAAAAAATGGAGAATCTTCGATGAGCATTTAGAAAAATCATTAAAATAAGACATTACATACTTAAAATGAAGTCTGTGTCACTAAAGAACAAAAATATAACAATAATGTTTCATCTTTTTCACTCAAAGGACTAAGGCTAGAATAGTAATGTGTTTTAAAATGGTTATTATTTTTTATATTCACACAGAGAAAAAGCACTCATCTTTCAATTTCTCTAGGAATCAGACAAGACAAAATAATACAGTCAAAGCTGATCAAAAAGCTAAAGGGAAAATGGAGGATGACTGTTCAACTTAGCCAAGAACACCTCACAAAAATCAGCAGTGAATCTAAAATTTTCCAAATAAAGTTAAAAGGAATAGAAGCTTACCACCTTTTTTCTAAGCTAGATGAACTTTTTGCAAAGCTGCATTTCAGGGTTTAGCACTGGATACAATTTGTACAATATTATTATCAATTCATCATGATATGATATTCCTTTTCCTGGCTTCATTTACCTTCAATTCTCTCTTAAATAAGATTTCTAAATATTTCACTAATACAGTTTTACTGGGTTTCTATTTTGCTTGGCTTCAATGCTATCTTTAACTGCTATCTATTTATTGCCTCCTGGGATCTGATTTTACAGTTACTCTTCACAATAACTCTTGCAGGTCTGAGAATTTTATCTTGGAAATCGGTTAAGCAGATCAGATTTCTAGTCACCTGACATACTAAATGCCAGTAGAGGACCCTAGAAGGGGAGATACACTAATAGCAGCTAGCATTTGTTAAGCACTTCCTAAGTGCCAGGGACAGTAATCAGTACATTACATGCATAATCACCTCAACCATGAAAGCAGTTATAATTATTAGGTAGAGGAAAATAAATATCTGGTTCTTAGAATTGTGAGAATTGAAAGTGCCAATATTACATAAAGCCCCTAAAAGAAATCCTTATAACCAATTAGAAACCTGGGTTGTATTAGCCATGATCACTGCCATTTGCATTTTAAAGATGAAATACTTAAATCCGACAGAGGCTATCTAACTGTGCTTTGTCAACCTGCTTAAGCAACTGGATAGTTCAAAATTTCTGAACTATATTTATTCAGGCACCACAGTTTAAACTTGTAGCTTTAACACACCATGTTCCAATGCCTCTTCCAAATTCGAATCTCGGCATTTTTCTTACTTTAGAATCAAGGTATGATTCATATGCTAAAGGTTATAATTAATTGCCAAGAGTTCAGTTCAGTTCAATTGCTCAGTCGTGTCTGACTCTTTGTGACCCTATGAACTGCAGCACACCAGGCTTCCCCGTCCATCACCAACACCTGGAGCTTGTTCATACTCATTGTCAAAAACTCCACCTTAAAAGGAAATTTAATAGACCTTCGATTCAATGAACCAGGTGAGATAAAGGGACAAAGCATCCTCTTCACTTCCCCCATTCACTGTCCAAAAGTCAGATCACTCAGAAAAAGGTGAAAGAAGGTGACCCAAGGGGTTATAATCACAACCTGTCAACAGAAACCAGACCCTCACAGCTTTAAAGAATGCCTCACTGTTGACTTGTTTTTTCTCACTTCAGAATCTCCTAGCCTTCTATATCATAAAAATACTGGATTGTAACATATTAATTAATATGTAATTTGTGTTCTCAGTTTTCACTACTTTTTACCTTATACAAGGCCCAAACTGCGGGGGCATGTGGAGAGACCAGAAACTTCATTACTCCTTATTTCTCTTCTTCTCTCTGTCTGCCTCTGGTCTCTCTCTCTCTTTCTGCCAATCTCTTTATTTCTATCTATCTATAGAAAGTTATTACAATTTTCTTTTCGTTTGTTGAATGAATGTTCACAGTTAAAAGATGCTAAAGCACACACACAGAAATCTTCTAACAATCAGCAGGTTAGACATTTCTTATAGGACCCATCTGTGTTCTCACATTCATTAGGAATAGCTAGCATCTTTAAAGCAACTATTTCTGATTAGCTATATAATTAAAGTGTTAGCCCAAATAAGAAGAAGCAATGAGAACTTCCAGAGCAGCTGCCGATCTAAAACGGCAATATTCTCACATCTGTGTAATGTTGAAACAGCCATCCTTCATCTCTCAATTCCTCTGTGAATCTGCAGACACATCAGGTAATCAGAGTAACTGGTACAATTTAACAACACAGAGGACTATAAAATTTACTGTCTCTATCTGGAAACCACTACAAAATGTTGTTTAAAATTATTGTTGAGTGCTATCTATTAAATGTTTAGGAAAACAGAGGTGGAATGGAAACAGGATTTTCTGGAGAATCATTTGGTAATGCTTTGCATTTTTACATTACAAAACATGTTTGTTTTTAATTATAAGAAAATAAGACCTAGAAAAATGTATAGTTCTTTTCATTTTCAAAGAAAATGATAGGCCTACATTTGGAAAATAAATAAACACTAGAATAGAGTCATATCATGCTTTTGTTTCTTATTTTTGTATTACCAGTTGCATCATTTCAAAGATGAGAAAACTGAGATCCAAAGAATTTAAAATGACATGCTACAGATTTTATTAAGGGTTTTACCATGACCAGAATCCAATTCTCTCCTCTTAGTCCCATAATTTTTATAATACTGTAAGGGATGACTGATACTGTGTTTAATAATAAAATTTCCAAGTATTTATATTTCTTTATAGCTTGGAGTTCCTTCCTTTAACTCCAAACTATTCCTCTCCCCAGAGGGAATCGCCTTTAATTATTTATTAGTTCTAAAACAAAATGGTTAAATTCAAATGTTGTTAAAGATCAAGGTGATTTAACAGAGAGTGACTGGTATCTGTGAAAATCTGGAGAATAGAGACACACCAAAAGCAACCACATTTTAAAAAAATATTATATCGGTTGGTTTTGCCATACATTGACATGAATCCGCCCCGGGTGTACAAAAAATTAAATGAAAGCATATTTTGACCAAACAAATGGACCCAAAGTATTTTGGACATTATCTAAATTGTCTCACATACCACACTCCACGTTTCTCTATATTCTTCTTATTACTATTGTTTTATTCCTTCTCTTAGTTTTTTTTTTTAATTTTAAGGAATGGATCAACACTTCTAACTTGCATCAACTGTAGGTACCTTGACCCCCTATTTTGTAATATGCTAATCTTCCAATTTCTGTCCTTTCCTTCTGTTATCTCCAAGCATCATGCCTCCTTCCCAACCTCTCCCATCTGTATGTTTACTGTGGCAATGCCATTGCTAATATTTGCATTCTGTCTATAATCATGATTCTCTTCCACTTTTTAGCTAAAGATTGATACTGAAAATTGAAAATCAGTTAAAAAAAACACACATTTAAGTAACATAAAAATATTCATTTCAGTGCCAACTAAAGTTCTATGGTTACTTTCCTTTCTAGCATATACTTTGATTCTTCTTGGATGGAGTTTACACTTCTTTTTTCATTTTCACACTATTTTTCTGTCTTTTCAAATATTTCTTGGACTTTAAAGTTTGCATAATATCCCCCTTTATCCTAGAGCCTCCCACCAGACAAAGCTTTCTACTTCTTTTACATTAACTCTATATCAGATTCAAGTAATATGAATCATTTGCCTTACAGGACTACTTCATAGCTATTATGCCATATCTTTCTCTTTCTCTTAATTACACTTTGATGGGGTTCAACCTCAAGTAATTTTATAAGAAAGATTATATTTGAGGAAAGCATATTTAATCATTAGATGCCTGAAAATATATTAATTCTACCCTTGCACTTGATTAATATTTTGAATGGATATTGGACATGGAATTTTGAGTTGTAAATCATCTTCCTTCATAAACTTGAAATAGATCACCAGTCCAGGTTCGATGCATGAGGCAGGGTGCTCAGGGCCAGTGCACTAGGATGGCCCTGAGGGATGGGATGGGGAGGGTCACGATGGGGGACACATGTACACCCATGGCTGATTCATGTGAATGTATAGCATAAAACGCCATAATATTGTAAAGTAATTAGCTTCCAATTAAAATAAAAAATAAATAAATTTTAAAAAGAAAAAACAAAAAATAAATAAACTTGAGAATGATTCTATTAATTTTTAAAATATGTTCTAACTATATATTTTGTTTTCTTATAATCAGAACTCCAATTAGCAGGAAGTCATGCTTCAGGGAGATTTATAGTGATTCTTTTTACCTTTTTGTTCTTTCCCTTTGCATTGCTGAGGTTTTTTGTGTATTTGAATTAAAAATGTTCCCTTAAACCATTAATCTGAAAATCTTTAATTTCCAATAGTTTTTCTTGTTCATTTATTCTGTCTCTTCCCTATCATGTTCTTGTTTTATGAATGTAATATTTTCTAGAATCTCTTCAAAAATTTTACTTTTTGTTCTTCTTTATGATTTATTTATCTGGTCCATGCAAGGTCATTAAATTGTCATTGGTTTTCAGTTTTCCTGGTCTCATTTGTGTTGCAGTTTTTACTAATATTTTTTCATAAAATATTTCTTAAATGTCTGGTGATACTTGGTTGATGCTATTTAAGAATAAAGGAACAGAAATGGCTGAACCTTCTGTACTTAAGTGGGTCTTGCTGTTTAGAAGACTTTGCTTTTGCATAAGCAAGGACTTGATTATTAGGCTTAAAGATCCCAAGTGTCAAAATAAACGGGAATTTATTCCACAGTTGTAAGATGCTTTACCCTGAGTTGCCCTTCTTGTCTCTTAGCAGCTCATATAATTCCATTAGCCTATGTTAAGCAGGATAGTTAGGAGGGAAAGTGGAAAAAAAAAAAAACTTGCTACAAGGATATTTGCATAGGAAGTAGAATTAGTGAAGAAAAGGCCAGCTATCCCATCAGACAGTAATGAATTTGCCTGTGATGCAAGAGACCTGAGTTCGATCCCTGGGTCAGGAAGATCCACTGGAGAAGGGAATGGCTACCTACTCCAGTATTCTTGCCTGAAGAATTCCATGGACAGAGACACCTGATGGGCTACAGTTCATGGGGTCACAAAGAGCTGGACACAACTGAGCCACTTACACTTTAGGATTTCCCAGGTGGCACTAGTGGTAAAGAACCTGCCTGCCAATGCAGGAGACATAAGAGACACAGGTTCAATCCCTGAGTTGGGAAGATCCCCTGGAGGAGGGCACGGCAACCTGCTCCAGTATTCTTGCATGGAGAATCCCATGGACAGAAGAGCCTGGCAGGCTGCAGTCCATGGGGTTGCACAGAGTCAGACACAACTGATGTGACTTAGCAGGCATGCCCGCATTCCATCTGTACATGCTGATTACTTTGTTTCCATCGCAGTATCTCACTTAAGCCTTTTGGGGCTTACTCAGGACAAAGCAGCACCCCCTTCATCACATCTTCAGCAGTTTCCTCTGCCTGGCTTTACTTCATACACTTTGTAACAGTTTGATATATTTTTATCTCCTTAATTTAATGCTTAAATTAATGAGTTTTCAGGAGAAAGTTTAGATAAAGATATGTCTCCATCTTCCCTAGAGAAGTTGCCCTTAAAATGCCTAAAATGAAGAAAAACCCAAGAACAAGCATAATACTTGTTACTCTTGTAACAAGCATAAAAACTACACTGTTGCATATCACCATACTCCTGATGTCAGCAATGCTGTTCAGAATCATTCTGGTGAGCTCTCTACAAAAATTAATGCAAACAGCACACCTCCACACATTTTAGGGTACACAGGGTAAAAGTGGGACTACTGATTTCATGTTCTGAAGGGTCATTTTTGTGGCAACTGATTAACATTCTCAAACAAAGAGATGTATTGAAATTCAAAATTATTTAATGAAATAGTGGCAAATATATTACATTTGTTGAGGTTATTTTTCCTCACTAAAGGAATGGAAATGATGCATACATGTTATTCTACTAGAATTACAATTTTATACAGATAATAAGAATTTGTGCATTGTAGAAGCAAAATGGGCTTATTGTTGTCTGCAACAGCAAATGAAGTGTCTCATAACCAGCAATTCAATGTGTTAATTCAGCTGCACCATCCAATTACCTACAATTCATCTCAACATAAGACACAACAATAAAACTTTTAAAAAATCTGTGACAAAATGCCTGCTCTAGGTTTCCCTAATAGGAAAAACATTATCCCGAAGTCAGAGAACAGAAGCCATGGAATATAAATTATAAAAGTTGTTCATCATAACCTATCAGTTAATATCACAAAGAATTTCTGACATGAAGTCAATAGTCTAGAGTTAATAATAAAATATACATGAGAAATCTTATAAGGAAAATCTGACCAAGGAATGTGAGAACTGGATGGCAACTGAAATTGGCATCCCCTCAAGTGACACAGCATTCCCTTGGAGCCAGGGCCTGCATACTGCCAACTGACCACAGGGCCCAGGCACACCATTCTAAAAGTAGACAAAGGTAATGAGATGCAAATTTAGCATCCCAAGCCTCCTGCTAAATGACCCAGATGCTAGAGCTAGAGCGTCTGTCTCTTACCTACTCAGGGACTAGATGATGAAATGAACAGAAGCTTTTTTATTTACATTTTTATAGAATCAAAAAAGGAAAAAAAAAAAAAAAGCTAATAGATAAGTCCGGCCCTGCTCTATGAGGATGTATTAAGCCACAGAAGAAGGACAATTTAAAGTCAAGAGCATCATGAAGAAGGAAGAGAGGAGTCAGAAAAGATACAAAAGAAAAAGCATATTGAGAAATGATGAAACAGTATTTATTTGAGAAGGAAAGACAGAGCTACCCTGAAAATTTACAGGATATGAGTGAAATCTGAACCATGATTAGGCACAGGCTGGTTTCTAATATTTTTCAGGACAAGTGATGTATAGTCCCATTTGAGACTGAACTATCAAGAGAATCAAAGAAATATGAGACTTGAGGATTCAGAAAAAGAGGTGGAATTTGCCATGAGAGAAAGAGAGAAGACTGTAGAAGTGAGTTTTAAAATTTACTCAGTAATCTCATAACTCTCACGTCACTTATAGAATCTGAAAACAGAATTGTTTTTAAGTATAGATTTTTACTTTTTAAAAAACCAGGCAGGTAGAATGACTCATTACTGGGGTATCTAATTTAAACAATTTATAACAATCTAATCAAGTACCCACCTAAAATAATATATAAAATATATATATAAATATATAAAATAATAATAAAACTGAAGAAAGCTCATTAAATACTATATAGGTTCAAGAATAATAGAAAGTTGCTAAAAAATCAACCAAAGATCAGAAGTAAGGAGGACCTTCTCAAGCATAAATGCATCAATTCTCTATAAATTAACAGTGATTACAAATGCATATAGATACTCTATATTATATAAAGCTTTCAAAAAACATATTTAAGAAAAATATCAAGATGTTTCAGCAGGATTTCTCCAATCCCTTTTTAAATATTAATATTTCCTAGTGTAATCTAAACAATTTATGAACAGTAATTGCAGGATAATAAGGCATTTTCTTACTTTAACTAAGGTAGATCTTAGTTATAGACTGAAGTCTCTATATAGAAATCCCACTACAGGTTTTTTTTTTTTGTCTACATCGCTGTGTTAACTTCTTGCTGTTTTTCATTTTCTTTTTTGCTAGGGATGGTGGGGAGAGGGTGGGTGGGTCTGCACCTAAGAAAAGTCAAGAATGAATCTACTTGAAGAAAACTACTTTTTTTCCACATTTATTATCTTTCATAGTTAAATTTCTTTCCTAATCAGGTTCTATGACTTCTAAAAGGTAAACATGTTTTGTTTTTTACTTTGTTCATCAGATTTTCTTCCTTTACTTTTAAAGGCAAAAATTATTCAAATAGGAAACAAAACACAGAAATCTGGGTTCCATTTTCATTTCTATTGCTTCAAGTTTTGTGACTTAAAGCAGACCATTAATTGTTTCATCAAAATAGCATAGTTTATGCTCCACCATTCATCAACTTCCCCTGGGCAACACACTTAACATTTCTGTGTCTCAATTTCCTTGTCTATAAATGGAGGTACTAATAAAACCTACTTTGAGGGGTTGTTATGATTAAATGAATTAATATCTGTTAAGTAATCTGAATAATGTCCAGACATAGTAACTTCTATATTTGTTTAATTGACTAAAACTTATTAAATCTGAAAATTGTTCTAGAAGTAGTTCCATTGCTTGAAACCTTGTACATCAAACTTATCTAGAAAAATATTTATAAAGATAGATCCCGATGTATCTATCCCAGGCAAATGAGAATCTATCAGTGGAATCTGAAAACCTATATTAAAACAAACAAACAAAAACGTCTTGAGACAATTTCAGTTTCCAAACTGGTTTGTTGGCAATGACATTAAACAATGTCTCAAGTCAATTTAACTACATCCCACACAATCCACCAGCGTCCACTTCCCCTTCAATGGCCACAATAGTCACTATCCAAAGCAACTTGGGATTTAATAGCATCAGTCAGTTTTACAAAAGCAGTTAGAAGTTTAGCTTTGGAATTTTCTTTCTTACCTAAAGCAAAACTGCTTTGTCCTCATCAAGGAAAACAAACATGTAAAAAAATGGATCAAACTGATCCCTAAAGACTGGGACATACTGGTTAAAGAGGTCAGAATAAGTTCTTGAGACATTCTCCTTTTGGTTTTGCCCAGCATTCATTCTTTATTCAAGGACACAGATTGGCACTGTCTTAGTGATAATGATTTGTGGTTAACTCATGGCATCTGGTCCCATCACTTCATGGGAAATAGATGGGGAAACAGTGGAAACAGTGTCAGACTTTATTTTTTGGGGCTCCAAAATCACTGCAGATGTTGATTGCAGCCAGGAAATTAAAAGACGCTTACTCCTTGGAAGGAAAGTTATGACCAACCTAGACAGCATATTAAAAAGCAGAGACAGTGCTGGGACGCGTTTGCGGCCCGTGAGCCTGCGCGAGCTGCGGGAAGCTAACAGAAACCTGCGGTGGTGGGATAGCCGCGCCGCGGGATTCGCTGCGGCGGACGCACGTTGGCTGGGCGGTTCTTCTGGACAGGAATGAAGGAATGTTTAAACTTCTTGTTCAAGAAAGACTTCTTTAGCCGAATGGTGTTTTGTTGACTCCTAGATCTTGATGGTGCAATAGAAGCTGGCCCAATGGAAGAAACTTGTCAGTGATTGTACTTCATATTGGAAGTAGAATCTGGAATCAAGATTTTCCCCCTTTAAGCAGCTTTGATGGAACAAAGAAGAAGGTCCTCCAGTGTAGGGGAAGCAGTGGAGGAACTTGTGGGACCTGATGGACAAAAATGGGCTGATATGGATCCAGAAGAACGAATGTTAGTGGCTGCTAAAGCTTTCACTCGTATCTGTGCAGGCCATGGTGAGGGAGATGTCAGAAGAGAAGCCCAGTCCATCCTGTATGATCCCTACAGTAAAGCCTCAGTAACCTCAGGAAAGCGACCTGCTTTTCCTGCACAACTGCACTACCCACATATAGAAAGCAATGCCCCTTCAGAACCAGTCTCAGAGACCTCCCAAAGACTCCGAAAGCCGGTTATGAAGAGAAAGGTGCTGCGTCGAAAGCCAGGTGGGGAGGTGTTAGTGACGGATGAGTCGATGATCAGTGAATCAGAGTCTGGTACAGAAAGTGACATGGATGTCTGGGACTTCAGACAAAGGCTGATAAATCTGCACTTCCAGGAAGACGGGGAATCTCCAGTTGATATTTCACAAAAATTTAGTCTACCACGTGAATACCAAGGAATTTCTCAAGATCAGCTCATTTGCTATCTACGAAGAGAAGAAATGGGCCCTCCAGCTTATGAACAAGACCTGATTGTTGCCAGCCGGCCCAAGTCCTTTATCCTCCCAAGGCTGGACCGGTTGAGCCGAAACCGAGGCAAGGTAGATCGGGTAGCCCGCTATTTTGAATATAAACGAGACTGGGACTCCATGCGGTTACCTGGTGAAGATCATAGGAAGGAATTACGCTGGGGAATCCGAGAGCAGATGCTTTGTCGTGCAGAAGCCCAGTCCAAGCCTCAGCATATATATGTTCCAAACAATTACCTAGTGCCAACTGAGAAGAAACGATCTGCCCTTCACTGGGGTGTTCGTTGTGACCTTGCAAATGGTGTGATGCCCAAGAAACTTCCTTCCTTCCCTCTTTCTCCTTAAGTCTTTTTTTAAAAACTTGTCTCTCTTCACAGGATTGCAATAACCTGGTTCTTAGTATCTCTCCTTTTATTTAAATAGAAACAACTCAAAATACCATGGAATACAGAGTAAGGACTTCACCCATCACTGGTCTTTCCTAGGTATATGTCACATTGGTATCTACCACTTAACTTCCAAATGAACATCAAATCTAGCAACTGCAAGAGGAATCATGCCAGAAAAACAGACCTAGGCTTCCCGTTTTGTCTTAGAGAGCAAAGCCAGCACTATTTGTTTCATGAACTTGTTACCTTTGGCCAATGTGAGTTGCTGTGTGTTTTTAAAGTTGCTGAGCAGTAAGCTTACCTATTAAAGACTTTTGTTGTATTTTAAGTCAATTTAAAAAAAAAAAAGCAGAGACATTACTTTGCCAACAAAGGTCCGTCTAGTCAAGGCTATGGTTTTTCCCGTGGTCATGTATGGATGTGAGAGTTGCCCAAGAATTGATGCTTTTGAACTGTGGTGCTAGAGAAGACTCTTGAGAGTCCCTTGGACTGCAAGGAGATCCAACCAGTCCATTCTAAAGGAGATCAATCCTGGGTGTTCATTGGAAGGACTGATGCTAAAGCTGAAACTCCAAAACTTTGGCCACCTCATACGACGAGTTGACTCACTGGAAAAGAGTCTGATGCTGGGAAGGATTGGGGGCGGGAGGAGACGGGGACGACAGAGAATGAGATGGCTGGATGGCATCACCGACTCTGTGGACATGAGTTTGAGTGAACTCCGGGAGTTGGTGATGGACAGGGAGGCCTGGCGTGCTGTGATTCATGGGGTTGCAAAGAGTTGGACACGACTGAGTGACTGAACTGAACTGAACTGAACCACAAAAGATCAAATTGCCTCCAATTCTCTAAATCTTTCCAAAAAAAATTGAAGCAGTAAACTGAGGCTTAGGGTAATTGCTAGCATCCTTCCTAGATACATATCGTATTGCCCAGACTTGCAACTACAAAGAGAAAGGAGTAACTATAAGGACAAAGTCATAGATATCACACCCATGCTGGCCTGTGTTGCATGGGCACTTGGGATCCAGTAGCAGTATATTTGAGTGGTTCAGTCTAAGAGGTGTTCCCGTCGCAGGCTACAGAATGTGGTGAAATCTATTACCGGACTGTGATGAATTTTCTTCAGTCTTTGTTAAATTAGAAAAATAAATGGAATGTAGAAAGCACAGGAAGCTAAATTTATTCTATTTTAAGGACTATATTTTGCGATTTAGTTCTGCCATCTTATTGTTGTTACAATGTCCACTCTTATAAAATGACAGTGATATAAATAGACTTCTAAAAATTATTCTCATTGTGCAAAAAGAAAATGTTCACATGGAAGTTGACACTCATTTTCTAAAAAAAAATTTATTAGTCAGTGAAAATGTCAGTTTGAGAACTCTTAGAGCATTGGCTTCAGAGACAGATATGACTGATGTGATCCTTGACCCTAACATTAATACAGGTCAGCTGTGTGATATTGCGTATGTGCTTCCTCATTTATCAATGGGGATAGTAATACTACATATAATTCATACGATTTCGAGGATAAACTGTAGTACGAGCTGTTAGATGTTTACTTACAATACAAGTCAAAGTATGTATTCAATAAATTTTAGTCATTTTATCACTTTGTAATGCTTCATCATTTTAACTCCCTCATCAATAAATCAAAATGGCTACACCTTTACATATATTTGTTTCCAAGTATTTGTTCCCAATTTTATTTTCAATAGCCTAATGGTGGTACTGCATGGCAGTCTTGATAGTCATATAAATCCCATCCTCTCCATCTGAAACTAATTATATAATTAAAATCTCAAAAGGAAATTAAATAAATTGCTATGCTTCTGGTCTACAAGAAGATAATCCTCCTCATATGTCAAAATTCATTTTATAACAACAAAAAAAAGTGGCACTGTGCTTATAATATCAAGGCAATTAATATTAGGCAAGAGACTAAGTTGACATTTACTACAGTCTCTGAGGTATACTTCAGATGATTTTGAATGTGCAAGCTCTGTTTGAAATTCTCCTGTTTACAGTGGCTACTCAACACATGTATTGTTCACCGAAGTACCAAAAACAGTTTAATCACACTCTTCTTATAATGTTCTACAAGATCTTAAACAAGATTTAAGTGACAATTCAATGTAGTTTAATGTCCTAAATAGAGTCCCAATTAATTCTACATCATGGTAGAAACCCTGGTATATCTTGGAGAGTTCCCATCTATCTTAATAGTAAGTACTTCTGGGAAAAAAAAAAAGAAGAAGCCTGAGTGTTTTACATTTTCTCACCTAACAGCAGATCACAAATATGTTCACACCGATGATGGTAACAACCACCACTTCCCCTACATCCCTCTCAAGCCATGATGGGAGGGTTAACCATTAAGATGGAACAATGTTTAACAACCAATATTTTGCGTCTTGTTTCAGGTCAATTGTGGAGGACAATAATAACAAACATTAAAAGAGAACCTGATCGTTTATGAGATTTATAATTAATTGGACATTTGAATGAAGTTGGGTCCTCAGAGGAAAGTTAGATGCCAGCAATCTCTTAATAACCTGCAGCAATAATTCTTAAAAATTAAGAATTTCAGCTTAAATAGGCCTTAAATATATTAAAGATAAATAATACTGAAAAACTAATAGCTAAAAATGAATTTTAGCTATTGTATTTAAAAGGGACATTAGAACACATATTCGGAGAAGGCAATGACAACCCACTCCAGTACTCTTGCCTGGAAAATCCTATGGATGGAGGAGCCTGGTAGTCTGCTGTCCATGGGGTCGCTAAGAGTCGGACACAACTGAGCGACTTTACTTTTCACTTTCATGCATTGGAGAAGGAAATGTAAACCCACTCCAGTGTTCTTGCCTGGAGAATCCCACGGACAGAAGGGCCTGGTGGGCTGCTGTCTATGGGGTCACATAGGGTCGGACACAACTGAAGCGACTTAGCAGCAGCAGAACACATATTAATCACATAAATGTCTTTAGCCATTTGTAATAATTTTTTGATAACTATCTCAGACCAATTAAACATATTATTGTAAATATACTACCTTGAGAACATACACATAGGTCTAAATCTTAATCAAAAAGAAATAAATATCAAATAAAATTATTTTATTATACTTTGTTCCCAAAATTAATTGCTTATAATGCCCCAAATGGATGACCGAACTACTAGTAAATTCATGGTGTATTCACTTTCACAAATTCCTGTGAATTTTCTAAGTACTAAGTTTCACAATGGGAAGCTGGACTCTTCAAAAATATGTATGCCTATAACTGAATGGCAGAAAAACTTAACAATGTGCTTTAATATATAAATTGTAAATATTAGTCTAAAACATTAAAATGGCTTATCAAAGCAGATAGCATAGGATCTTTAAATGTGATTTATGTATTCAGATATATGCTTAGTGTGTCTGTAGCGGGTCATGGGAAATATTATGAAATATCATCAGGTAAACTGTCAGACTCGGTATATATATATGTATGTATTTTAAAATAGCAAAGGCATAGTGGAGGTGGAAATTCTGATATTGGTTGAGATACATTCTGATCTCTTAATGATAAGAATATTGAGACACATTTAACTTTTTAACAATGTACATTACTTTCAGGTTAAAGTTATATCAGAGTGAAATACAATGTTTCTATTTTTCCAACTTTAGTTTAAGAAGTGGTAGTTGTACCACTTCTTTTATATATATATATATATATTTAAGTCTTAATTTGATGTTCCATGTGTGTTTACTCTGATGACAGGAAGGATTAAAAAAACAAAGGCCACTTAAAATTCTTGGATAATTAGGCATATGGTCACTCAGACTCCAAAGTAGTGATCCTGCTAGATTCATTAGATTTAAGAGGGCTACATGTTTCTACTACTGATATCAACACAAGCCCCAAGAGGCAATGTATTAAAAGTCACAATCAAGAATTTGTTGCTTATTGCAGGAGCTGCATCTTGAAAATAGGATGCTTAATAAAGCAAATTAAAGGACAAAACTATAGGATCTGCTTATTTTCATAAAGCACAAAAACACTTATCAGAGACATGTAGCATTGTTATTTATTTCACATGGCAGGACTTTACTCATACTTTACTCTCAATCATCTTCTATAATTTTCTTTTTATTCAGAAATACCAATATCTTCTTCATTTTCCTAACCAGAAAAAATAAAAATATCTATTTATTCCTTGTTCTCGCACCCTCTTCCTAAAATGCCAAAGTTTTTAAAAAGTTACCAAATCTCTATTATATGGAAATGTTCTTGTACAACTACCACTTCTTAAAATCAAGTTAGCAAAATGGAAACACTGTATTTCACTCTGACAACTTAAACCTGAAAGTAATGTACATCGTTAAAAAGTTAAATGTGTCTCAATATTCTTATTAAGAGATCAGAATGTATCTCAACCAATATTAGAATTTCCATCTTCACTATATCTTTGCTATTTTTAAATATGAAAAACTGGATAGAGTAGGAGCTGATTTATAAGTAATATTTTAAAAGCAAAATCACCTTGAACATGCTCCAGAACAATATTCATGGTAAATCCTCAACTATTTTAAGAGGTGACTGGCATAGCATCATGAAAACAATATTGCAGCACAGGGATTCCTACTAGAAACTTGTATCAGGAGGCATTACATTTCCAGGTACTTTGGCAAATTCTCATACACATGTAGTATCACACCTCTCACATACATTTCAAGCAATAAAGGAACCTATAAATTATTTACAGTGATTCAGTTTGCAAATTAATTTATAGGCCTCAAATACTTTAAGCTAATACATCTGTTCTTTACATTAAAAAAAGAGAACTTTTCACTTGTGAAAACCACCGGAAAGTATTCACTCACAAATGTCATGCCCTAGTTTACTTTTAGGTAAAAAGGCTGAGAGATGCTACCCATCAGAGCCTCTAAACTCATTTCTTCAATTCTGCACTGACTATTAAAGAATATCAGCCAAGTTAAAGACTTGCACAGAAGGTCAAATTCAAGCTGCGAATGGGTTAAGGACACAGAGAACTCATGTTTCACCTTTTAATAGTCCTCAATTCCCATTCATAAAAGACTAAATGAAACAAACAAACGAGGTAGAATTCAACTTCTTGTATGTAGACATTCGCATAGCTAGGTGACTTCAAAGCCTATGATTAGCTCCATGCTAATCAATCAACCAGTAAGTTTCTGGGAAGCATTTACTAGTTTTCCTACACTGTGCTAGGGTTGGAATATCTGAGACAGCACCTGGCCCCACTCTGGACACTGGGATCCAGAATTAATCTATACCAGCAGCACTTGGTTTCCTTTGGAAACCCTTTCTTTTTTTCTTCCCACAACTGCTTAGTGCTTCTACTTAAGCAATCAGCTTAAGCCCTAGAATGGGATGAGCATCACAGAAATGGTGAATGAAAAGCATTTATTTAAACAAGGAGGAGCAGCCAGGGAAAATTCTCAGTGGAGTTGAAGGTGGGCAGGGGCATAAGGAAGAGATGAAGTCCTGGTTTGCACTGAATGATGCAGAAAAATAGCATGTTTTCTTATGTTGAAAGCCTGCCTTAGGCTATGAAAATTCTCCAAGTCTATCCACCTCTTAAGGACTCAAATGATGTTTCAATATTGAGGTTCTAATTCTGCAGGAGAGGAGGAGTTTGTAGAGATCAGGGCAAAGGAAAGATTCGTACTGCAACGAAAAAGTCAAGATGAAGAAAAGGAAAGGATGGGTGAAGGCAAGAAAGATCTGAGAAGGGGAGAGATCAAAAGTAAGTCACCAATAGGTTCACCTTACTTTTCAATATTCTCAAACCAGCAGGTTTCTCTCACACTGGGGGGGGCACGAACGCAAACACACACACACACAGTGAGGTGGGGGGAGCAACCTTGAGCAAAAGCAGTCTTGATACAAAGCTGAAGATCCGGGGCCCCAAGGACACTCGAAATTTCAAGGGGCTGGGGCAGTCAGTGTCTTTAACCCTGCAAATAAAATCACTATGCTGTATTTCAGGGAAGAGTGACCGCTCTGTCTCCCAAAGAAACCGCTCAAGGATTGAGTGTTAACGACAGTTGATGGCAGGCAGTCCCCAGTGCTCCTCCGACAGCAACACCTTTGCCTCAGGAAAGCTCCCACCCTTTCCAGGTTAGATTTCCCTGATCCCGAAGCTTCTGTGTTTGTCTGCCCACTGTCTCCTCCTGTGGCTGCCTGTAAAGACTGGAGATGTAGACTCTCCACCTGGAAATTCAACTGATTCTAGGCAAAGAACGGAGTAAGAGGAGGGGCACCCGCAGCTAACGCTGTCCAAACAGCAGCCTTCATGAGCCCGGGTTCGCAGCAGCGCAGAGCCCTCGGACCCGGGGCGGGGAGGCGGCCCTTGCGACTCTCATTCAGCCCCCTCACGACAGCCCAGACTAGAGCTCTCTGCTTCCATCCCCAAGTCTCTTCCAGCTCTGAGAAAGGAGGGCTCCGTACCTAGAGGTGCCCAGGAGGGCCGGGGTGTTCTCCCCTGGACAGGGAGTCTCGGAATATGGGAGCTGGTGGTGTTCGGGAAGGCCAGGCAGGAGAGATGAGAGGAGACAGGCAGCGAGAGGAAAAAACATAAAGAAAAAAAAATAATAATAATAAGGTAAGACATAGAGAAAGCGGGAAAGATAAAGTAACGCAGACGCGGGGACATCCCAAGAAAAACGGGGGGAAAGAGAATGAGAGAGACAAACCCGGAGCGGATGCGGTAAGCCAGATCAAGAATTAGAGGAAGAAACTGACTCAGACACGGACAAGGGGAGACTCGGAGGCAAAGCAAGGCAGAAATGGAGAGGAGGGCAACCGTCGAGGACGACCCCCGACACCCAGCGCGCCCCCGGTGTTGGACGCCCGGTGTAGAAGCGTCCGGGCACCGCAGCGCCACACCGCCCGCAGCTGGTGGGAGAAAGTTGCTGGGGCTGGAAGGCCATGTCCCCCCGGGGCTGAGCGCCAGTGGAGCGCAGAGGGTGGCCGGCGCCCCGCAGCTTGGCCGGGGAGCAGAGGGAGCAGGGTGGAGGGCGGGCAGCGGTAGAAAGTTCCGCGCCTCGCGGTCTTTCCTCCGCACTTGGAGCGGCGAGCAAGCGCGCTTCGAGAGCCGGAGAGGCCGGTGTACCGGGTTCGCCGGCGCCCCTTTCCCGGGACTGGTTCGGAGCTCTCGGCTCCGGGCGCTGCCACCCGCTGCGGGACTTTGCGGCGCCCACCCAGGCACTCGGGCCACCCAAAGAGGACTCTCCCCAGACAATCAGAGGGGAAGCGAGAGAGACGGAGACCTGCTGTCGTGGCCAGGGATCCCGCGAAGAGGGAACGGCGGTCCACGCAGGGAATTCAGCCTCCGACCCAGCCCGGCAGGTGCCGGCCGGCTTCGCTGAGTGGGGGGCACGCCGAGCCCGTGCTCACCTGGAACCCGCGCCGGCCCCTGAGCGCCGCGCGCAGCCCCGCTGCCCGCCCGCGCCTCTCTGCTCACACTTCCCCGGGAGCAGAGCGAGCCGGCTCCGGCCTCGGCCAGCCCCGGAGAGGCGCCCTCATAGCGCAGCGGCGGGCTGGAGGGCTCCTCGAGAGCGGGCGCCAAGGCCGAGGAGGCGCAGGAGAGCGAGCGAGGGCTCCTAACACATTGTCACCTCGGCAGAGCCGCCGCCACCGCCTGGTCACTTCGCCCCCGGCCCCCGCCCCCCTCCCACCCCGGCCCGCTCCCTCTCAGCCCCTCCTCCTTGCGCGGTCCCTCCTCCTCCTCCCGCAGCCCCAGCCTGGAGGCCTCTCACTGGGCTAGTATAATTTACGTAACCAGCACCCCGAGCCCTCCTCCCTCCCGGCTCCCCCTCCTCCCCGGGCTGGGGCGGTGCGCACAGAGCGCGCTCCAGCTGCTCCTGGAGCTGCCGCTCCTGCGATGCGCACAAGTCCCGCGATACTTGGCAGTCGCGGCCCCCAAGAGCAATTGAGGGGTCGGCTCCTTTCCCCCGAGAGCGCCCCGCGATCCCTGGCCGGCACGGGGTCCCACTGTGCGAAAACAGGCTGTGTACACCGTTAGCCCAGAGCACCGGATAACCTCCTAGAGGGGTGCTGGGGCGCGGGGTGCAGACTGTCCTCGGGAAAGCTCCAGCAACCCCACCCCAACTGTCACCCCATTGGAGATAAGCTGCAGGGAACTTGAGGTTTAGGCGCCCCGAAGCAGAAAGGACAGACAAGAGTTTGGTCTCTTGTCCATTACAGTTCGTTTACCCTGGCAGGATCCTAGTGTTCTGGCTAGCGACAGCTGCTGCCACCGAAATCATTATAAGATACCTGGAAATGCAAAAGGCTTCCTTGTGCTCTTAAATTTATAAGGGAGCGGTAAAGAAAAAAGCAGGGCTCTGAATTCCTTTCTGAGTCAAGAAGATAGGGTCTGTATCAGCAAAAACACATACACTGGAGCACCTGAATGCCTGCATTTCAGAGTAAAGTTAATGTGTAGTGTAGTATAAAGTCCATGAGACTGAGTGAATTAAATTATCTGTAAGGGTTTTAGAATAGTGCATGGAACGAGGCACAAACTTAAGACTCAGATGTTATTAGCATCCGAAGACTTGGGACCCCCTCTACCATGTGGGAAGGACTCTTCTAGGAAATTGGGATTGCTGAGTTCAGGTCTCTGCTTTGCCTGACCCTTGGTTAGTTTGGGTTCTTAATACCGTTTCGGTTTTCTTATTTTTAAGAGGGATAACGTGGGTCACCTCATGTTATCTTAGCTCCCTCTTCTTAGCTTATTTGGGAAAACTAGGGGAGGATATGAGAGTTACTCCAAAAATATCGAGTCATGTCGCATAAATGTCTATTATTAATTATAATCTAGGGTATCAATGACATTCTTGATTATATTCACGAAAGGCAATTTTTAGAGATGTTGTCTTCATATCTTTTCGTGAATCAATGATTACCTAAATTGGTATGATAATGCTGCTGCTGCTGGTATGATAATAACAATATTTAATTTTCCTTCCTACACTGTCCACCCTGGGCAGCCCTCCCACCCTCATCAGTTAGTGTTTCTGTCCTGTGTGAGGACACAAGGTGCCACTCTTAACACCAAGGACACTGGTCTTTTTCTCTATTGCTTGCTTTTGTCAGTTCTGTTATCACGTCATTCACATATCCATGGCATATTGAGAAAAGTTATGGACCACCAGGTAAAAGGTTAAGCTTCTAAGGCTGGCACAGCCACTTATTAGTCATATGTGCTTGCAAAACACATAAGCCCCCATTCTTACATTCTTCATCTCTAAAATAGGTAGCAATACCATTTTGTAACCTTTGTAGTAATATTTAACCAGGACAAGAATCATAAAACTAGTAGGTAAAAGTTATACATATATTCAGTTATGTAGGTACTCTCAAAGTATCTCCCTGGGAATTATGTTTTGATGTTTATCTCATCATCCTCAAACTCAGCAGTTTAAAACAATAAACATCTATAAACTCTCAAGGTTATGTGAGTTGTCAGGGTGGTTTCTGTTCTGGCAGGCTCAATTTGGACTGGCTGGTCAATGAAGGCCTCCCTCGCTCACTTGTCTGCTGGTTGGCAAGCTGATTGGAGGCAGGACTCAGCTGGGATGGATCATCTTTATTTAAGATGTTTGTCTGTCTTTGTTTGTCTGTCATCCTTCAACAGGCTAGTCCTGTATCCTTGAGTACTGGTAGTTGCTGGATTCTGAAAAGCAACAATGGAGTGTAGACTCCAATGTAGAGTAATTTCCAAAGTTTTGCTAAGACACAGAAGGAAGCTACATGGCCATGCCCAGATTCAAAGGATGAAAGAATATACTCCATGTTCTTGATGGGAGACACTGCAAAATCATATTGCAAAGAAGAATGCACACTCGAGGGGGAAGAAACACATAAGGCCATTTTTGTAATTCTCAGATTCTTCTTAATGACAAGGGAATTTTAAAAGTCCTTATAGTGCATAAATCTGATAGATATCATCTTAACCAAGTGATCAAGATTAACATCACCAATAATGGGATCAGGTGACATCATGTGCTTCATGCTGTGATGAGCTAAGAAGTACACAATAGAACTTATTATTAATAGTATTCCAGACCAAAAAATAAAAGCATAATCAAGTATAATCAAAAGGAAGCAAAAGACAAACCTACACTGAGAGAAACTTCACAAAATACCTGTACTTTTCAAATATATCACTGTGATGAAAGTAAAAAATGAAGACTTAAGAACTGGTCCAGACGAAAGGATATTAAAGAGACACAATGACTAAATGCAACATACACTACACTGTGAAGTGAAAACACAACCGGAAAAATACGTAACTATAAGGACATTTGGACAATAGGCAAAATATGAATAAACGCTAAAACATCCCATCTCTAGGTTTTTATCTATGTTTAATTACAACTAATTTTATGTCAACATTAAACATCTTGGTTTTGATAATTTCTGAACTATTCTGGAGTAAAAAAGGGCATAGTGGCTGCAATTTGTTCAGAAAGATTCAGAAATACAGAAAAAAAAATTTTAACAGTTAGATTTGGTGAAATAATATAAGGAAGTTCTACTTTTTCATTTTTATGGTAAGTCTGTTTTTACTCTTTCGTTCCATTTTCCACAGCAGCTGCACCATTTCACGTTCCCAACAGTACACAAGGGTTTTGATTTCTCCACATCCTTGCTAACATCTGCTGTTTTCTTTCCCTTTTCCTTCCTCTTTCCCTTCTCTTTTTCTTCCTTTCTTTTTCTTTTCTTTCAAATGGAAGGAGAAACAAAAAGGTTAGATATAAGAATTAATGTGAATGAGTATTAAATATAGTATACTGTACATTTTTTCAAATAAGAAGCTGCTGCTGCTGCTGCTGCTAAGTCACTTCAGTCGTGTCCGACTCTGTGTGACCCCATAGCTGGAAGCCCCCACCAGGCTCCCCCGTCCCTGGGATTCTTCAGGCAAGAACACTGAAGCATAATTAATCCATGAGGAATTATTGCAAGTATTTATTTAGATAAATCGGATGCCCAACACTGCAAAATTAATTAGTTATAAGGCATAGAGTGACTAAATGGAGAATATACTAAAAGACATGAATATGAGTTTATCAGGTTTAATTGCCCATCCTGTAGTTAACAAAAAAGACATATATATATTTATACATTATATATATATATATATATATATATATATATATATATATATATAATTGGGCTTCCCAGGTGGCACTAGTGGTAAAGAATCTGTCTGCAAATGCAGAAGACACAAGAGACTCACGTTCAATCTCCGGGTCAGGAAGATCCTCTGGAGTAGGAAGTAGCAACCCACTCCAGTATCCTTGCCTGGAAAATTCCATGGACTGAGGAGCCTGACAGGCTACAGTCCATGAGGCTGTAAAGAGTCAGGACTGAGTGACTGAACAGACACATATATCAAATTAAATTCAATTAATAAATTGTCAGATTTGGACAAATTATTAGCAGTGAAGAAAAAGGGAAATGTGTTATATAACTTAGAGAGTTTAGATTGGATGAGTAGGAGAAAGGTGATGCCCAATAGTTTCTCTGTTAAGAGAAAACAGAAAGTAAGAATTTTGTTTTTAAAAGTGAAAAGCTAATAATACTTCTTTTTAGTTATAATACTTCAGTGGCTTCTTATTGTTTTTAGGAAATAGTCTAAAATTCCTAACATGACCTACAAGGCATTTATAACCTGGTCCCTAGTTATCGCCTTAGTACCTACAATGAGCTAAACACTGGGGTAGGCACTGAAGATAAAGAATAAAGACAGCCCCATTGAACTGAGAGTCTAATCCTCCACCCAGTGAATATGTGCAGAATACTTGCATCGTGCAACATGGTTTACAACAGTGAGCAAAAAGACAATGACTGCTTTCAGGAATGCCACAGTTTGTTGTGCTATATTCTAAAAACAAATAAGTATGTAATTCTGTCAGGAGGTAACAAATTCTCAGAAGAAAACCGAAACAGGCTAAGAGCTGAGCTTTCAAACTAGTTTGCCACAAATCATTTATACATGTCACATAATATATTGATCACCTTACCCATCAGGAATGGCCAAGTACAGTGGCCTCAAATTGCCAGAGTCCATAGTTAGGCAGCCTCTGATCATAAGAAGCTTGTTCAGGCCTCTATGGAGAATGGCCTAAGCAAGTGTTATGTGAGTGTGTGTCCAATTCTTCCCATGGCATAGATAAACAGGTGTCTTCTTCTGGACATCTGCTACAACATTCAGTTGCAGACAACTGACAAGGGCTCATGGAATAGTTTGAGGGTTTTTTTTGTTTGTTTGTTTCAGGAGCAAAAGAACATCGTATGATGAAGGAACATCACATTCCCCATTGTAGATGGGAAGCAAGGAGGTTGGCAGGAACTTCTAGTGAGCATATCTCCAGTTAATGACCCAAAGTTCCAGTTAATGACCCAAAGCTCCAGCATAAATATCAGATAGTCCTATTCTGTATGCTGCTAATTTGCTATTTTTGTGGTAGCTATTTCAGCTGCAGATTGGCTATTCTAATAAATATTTTGAATATATTTGAAATCCATTTATATACATAAAAGCTTAAAATCACAACTTTAATGAAAGAAAAGTAGTGCTGATGCTTTTAAAATAATTTAACTGATATAAATGTTTAGTCATAAAAGTAAATGTTTAAAATATTTTCACCTACTTATGCAAACAAGTTTTCTCACCTTTGGTGTTGACCAACTATTTATTATATCATCATTGAAAATGTCATGATTAGGAAATTTTATACCTATTTCAAGTATAGAATCAATTAATATAAAGGTGAGTTCATGGAAGCAACATCTCATTAAAATATTTTTGAAGATTTTATTGGAAAGAAACAATTTGGTAGGTCTTACCTTTTTTCACATATTATTTTAACATAATAATTTAATAGTGTGAATAAAATTCAGTCAACTTTTGGCCAAGCTCCATATGAATACACTAATATTTGCTCTATTTTATCTCATGATCCATAAAGCCCTGTGTCCTTCTTAGCACCTATCAGTTGCAAACTTACAGTTTTCCATATTTGTGTGATTAATGCCTGTTTTCTCCAATATAAAGTAGGATGCACCAGCGCAAGTTTAAGTTTATAAGGTGGCATTGGGGATGGAGGGAGTCATTGTAACTTCACTCCAAGTGAGGTGCCTGTTGTACAGCAAACTTTTTCTGTTAATGAATAAATCAATCCAACCACATCTTAATCAACAGCTATGCCTTTTCTATAAACTTTTCTCTTTTTTATCTTCCCTTTCGTCACTACTCTTTCCCGCCTTGTTTTGAATTCTTGATTCAAACCATTAGTGCCAAAAACTTAGGGGAAATTTCTAGCCAACGAAAATCTTTCAGCACCACGGAGAGCGACAAATGAGTCTCACCCAATCAACTTTGTGGTCACTCTAGTCTGACTATGCTACTATTCAACATAAGCTGACAAGAATACATAAACAGATTAGTAAGTAGGACATGTGGGAAAGACTAACTAAGCCACTACTAAGAATTAATAAAAAGAGATAAATAGATAGATGAAAAGCAGAACAATGTGGAAAAGCACTGGCATTCACTTAAGGGAATATGGGTTTGTTATCGTTTAACCTCTCTGTATCTCTGTTAAATCCAAAGGCAAATATAAAATAATATGTTAAGTACTGCCGGGAGCCAGCGAGGGAAATCCTACCCGTGGCAAAGGTCAATTGGGGAAGAGGCCTGACGGGCAAAGGCTAATCAGGACTCGAGGAACCCCCTGGACTTACCTGAGCATCTACCCCAAAGAAAACTGGAGTCTGACTGCCTTACTATCTTACGCCTCTTATCAAGTCCTCTAATACTTACGGGGGCTTTCCCCCAACCACTTTCTCTGAAAACATTAATTCAGAGCTGTAGTTAAAAAGTTCTCCTTGGCTTAATAGGAATGTTCCAATCCAAGCCCCTCTGATAGCTTTCTAACTTGTATGACAAGTTTGTCCGGGCTCTTACAACTATGAGTGTGACTGTTTATAGCCTCCCAGCCATGCAAGGACAGAAAGCCTAATATTCTAAAATACAGGAATCTGTTGAAGAAGTTAAAATCATTAGAATAGTACTAAAAAAGATTTCACTGTTGAATCAATGCTTGCTGCAAAGTTTCCTCTATCTATTGTATCCTTGGAAATATATTAATCACATATAGAGAATATAAGTAAGTAGCCTTTGATTTAACCACATCAGATCTTAAGTTAATAAATTCCTTTCTTGTAGCTCACTACACCTGTGCCTTATAGGAATGTAACTTTGTCATGTGTCTAGCACCTGACTTTAGGAAAATCATCTTAAAAGAATATAAGACTTTTTCCAGCTAACTAACCTTTGTTAGGAGAGAGGGCCATAAACTGTTAGCAGGCCACCTGGCCAGAAGATGATGTAAACCACCCAAAACTTTTGTATATCATGAGACATACAAAAATGAGCCCTGATCCTGATAAGGGTCAAGACTGCTGACCCCGCATGATTTTGGCGTGACTCTATACCTCTCTTTCTCTATTTTTTATGTGCACAACTTAGGGTATAAAAACAGCACTGGAAAATAAAGTTTTGGGCCTTGCTCACTGAAGCTTGGTCTCCCCATGTCGTTCTTTCTCTTTTTCCATCCTTTTCTCTATTCTCCTTTTTCTGGTTGAGATCCTTGGAGCGCTGGGCCCTCTGCGTTTACTTATCTGCCTGGGCTTCTAAGACCCACTCGAGGGGGTGCCCTGGTGGGGTGCCTCCAGTGATTCGAGAGGGTGCCTGCGGCCTACGTAAACAGAGCAAACCCCGTGCTGGGGTTTTATTGGTTTCCTGCGTAAACCAAGGAATCATCAGCCCCTGTCTCTCTCTCTTTCTCTCTCTCTCTCTCTCTGATGCCGATGCCATTCATCCCGAGGATACCCTGGGCCATATCGAGGCTGGTCCCCGATAAAGTACCATCATAAAGCATGAAACAATTACACATCCATAACCTCAAGAGTTTTTCACCTTCATATACCATATGGACATAGCATTTCTTAGAAGATAAATTTCTGAAAAGCAGGGACTGTATCACTGCTTCCTAGGATTGAGTACAGTGCCTGACACATAACAAGTATTAGTAATGTATTCATTAAATATATGTACTAAGTGACATTATCTTGTCAATAATATTTCACTTGCTTATTAAAGGTCAGGAAAAATCCACTATATTGACAAAATTATTTTCATATCTAAGAATCTAATAGTCTCTTTAACATTTGAATAGGAACACTGATTATTTTAAAAAAACTATATAGCAGGTAAACTTTATTGATTTTCATATTTTAAAGCTATGTTTTAAAACATCACCCTCTTGCTATGAAGACTTTTCCAGTGTGCTTTAATTAGTTATTTGATGCTTTACTCATAAGTCCAGTATGAGTAACAATAATATATCATATTAATGTAACAACCACAGAATCTTTCAGCCAACAAGCAGCTACCATAGCTCTTTATTTCATCAATGCACACATGTAAAAACTATTGTCTTACAGAGTTAAAGTCAGATATAAGGGACAAGGAAAAGTATTGAAGCCACTATGTTTAAACTTAAACATTTTAATAAGAGATTCCCAGAATCACATTAGGTTTTCTTTCCTGGCCTCATTTTTCTTTGGCTATGCTATTCAAAGAAAACTATTTATGTTGCTACACAATGTACAAAAAAATTTATGTATATTGGACAATAAAATTTTAAATAGTCAAGTTCATAATTTTTTAAGGTGTAACAGGGAAGAGGAAGTAGAAAGTATTAAGTAAAGTGTCACAAATTTTTGTCTTGAATTCTATCTAAATAGCTGATTAGAGTCTGGATAAAAAGGAGAGAATCTGTTTCACTTTAAATCCATCTGTGTTGCCAAATTTATCTGAAGAGGCAGCTGTCTCAACATTAAATAACAGAAGATTGACTACCATTTAGTAAGAAAGGTGACTACAATTAATGGCGAGGAACTTATGAAGCTTAAATAAAAATATATTTCACTTTATTTTGAAAGAGTAGTGGTCCATATTATACTTCGTATTAAATATAAATGTAAAATGAGAACATGTATTATGATTTTTCATTAATGAGCCTTAAATGCAAAATAACCCATTAAGTAAGAAATATGTAATTGTTATGATATAGAAAGAGGAATATATATATTTCCTTGAAAATTGTAAGGCATTTTACAAATGTAAGATACTGCAAGAACAAGCATATAATTAAAACTTAGTAGATGAAGAACAAGAAAAATTATGAAACATTTAAACAATAGGTCCCATAATTTTAACTTTAATAGACAATATAAAGGAAGACATGAGATGCAATTTAATATTAAGGAAGACATAATCAAGATTGCCAGGAGAAATATCAATAACCTCGGATATGCAGATGACACCACCCTCATGGCAGAGAGTGAAGAGGAACTAAAGAGCTTCCTGAAGAAAGTGAAAGAGCAGAATGAAAAAGCTGGCTTAAAATTCAACATCCAGTCCCATCACTTCATGACAAATAGATGGGGAAACAATGGAAACTGTGAAATATTTCATTTTCTTGGGTTCTAAAATTACTGCAGATGGTGACTGCAGCCATGAAATTAAAAGGCACTTGCTCCTTAGAAAAAAAGCTATGATCAACCCAGACAGCATATTAAAAAGCAGAGACATTACTTTGCTGACAAAGGTCCATATAGTCAAAGCTATGGTTTTTCCAGTAGTCATGCACGGATGTAAGTTGGATTATAAAGAAGGCTGAGCACCAAATAATTGATGCTTTTGAACTGAGGTGTTGGAAAAGATTCTTGAGAGTCCCTTGGACTGCAAAAAGATCCAACCAGTGAATCCTAAAGAAATCAGTCCTGAATAATCATTGAAAAGATTGATGCCAAAGCTGAAACTCCAATACTTTGGCCACTTGATGCGAAGAATGGCCTCATTTGATAACACCCTGATGCTGGGAAAGATTGAAGGCAGGAAGAGAAGGGGATGACAAAGGATAAGATGGCTGAATGGCATCACCGACTTAATGGCCATGAGTTTGAGCAAGCTCCAGGAGTTGGTGATGGACAGGGAAGCCTTGTGTGCTGCAGTCCATGGGATCACAAAGAGTCAGACGTGACTGAACAACTGAACTGAACTGAAAGAAGACATGCAAGGGTAGAGTATGCAGTGATGTTTTAAGGTACTTTTGTCGAAAAATCATTGTTATCATATAAAAACAACTAATTTTATTAGCAGTAAAGAGAATAATGATAGACTCCAAGAAGAATTTCATAAACATGAGAGTTGACCTCTTATGATTTATACTCTAAGATGTTAACAGTTTCTCAAGTTATAAAGAAACTTGAGTTTTACATATTTAAATGTATCTTTACTCCAAGAATATACAAAACTGTTCTCAAAATATCTCCATAGTTTTAGTTATATCAATATGACACAATTTTGCTACTTCTCTGAACAACACCTCATTATATTGAATTGTACATGTGTGTATGTAGATATATGTATACATGTATTACCTGTCTGTATGAATCCATACATTAAATTTTATAACATTAATGCCCAGAGTCATCTTTCTAAGTGTGCAATTCCTCTAAGGTTCTTGAATGTGAAAATCAGCTTTTAGAGCTACTTCTCATTAAACACACAATGGGACTAAGTGCATCATGTGACATATAGGTGCTGCATTAACTTTTAAGTATACTTCAGTACCTAATGATAAAAATTTTCAGAGTGAAAAACTGAAATTAATACTTCCTTCCTCACAAATTTATAAGCTATATGAGTTGCCAGTGCTGTGCTTAGTGGCTCAGTCATGTCCAACTCTTTGCAACTCCATGGACTGTATCCCACCAGGCTTCTCTGTTCATGGGGATACTACAGGCAAGAATACTGGAGTGGGTTGCCATGCCCTTCTCAAAGGGATCTTCCCAACCCAGGGTCAAACCCAGGTCTCCCAGTAGCTATATTTTTTAAAAAACTGATATAAAACCCAGTGTCATGGCCTCTAAAAATCCACTGAAGAAAAAAAAGCTTTTACATGGAGGGCCGTGAAACACTGGTGAAGGTAATCAGGGAGGACACTGGTAGATGGGGACGTATGCCGTGTTCGTGGATTGGAAGAATAGATATTGTGGAAGTGAGTATGCTACAATGCAATCCCTATCAAGCTACCAACGATATTTTTCACAGAACTAGAACAAATGGTCTCACAATTTGTATGGAAATACAGAAAACCTCGAGTAGCCAGGGCAATCTTGAGGAGGAGGAATGGAGCTGGGGGAGTTAACCTGCTGGACTTCAGGCTCTACTGCAGAGCCTCAGTCATCAAGACAGTATGGTGCTGGCAGAGACAGAAATATAGATCAATGGAACAGGGTGGAAAGCCCAGAGATAAATCCATACATCTATGGACGCCTTGTCTTTGACAAGGGAGGCAAGAGTGTAGAATGGAGAAAGGACAGTCTCTTTGGCAGGTGGTGCTGGGAGGACTGGTCGGCCACTTGTAAAGGAATGGAGCTGGAACACTTCCTAACACCATACACCAAGGTAAACTCAAAATGGATTAGAGAGCTAAATGTAAGACTGGAAAATGTAGAACTCCTGGAGGGGAATGTAGGCAAAACACTCTCTGACATGGATCACGGCAGGATCCTCCAAGACCCACCTCCCAGAATATTGGAAATAGAAGCAAAAATAAACAAATGGGACCTAATTAAAATCAAAAGCTTCTGCACAGCAAAGGAAACTATAGGCAAGGTGAAAGGACAGCCTTTGGAGTGGGAGAAGATAATGGCAACTGAAGCAACTGATAAAGGATTAATCTCCAAAGTACGCAAGCAGCTCCTGCAGCTCAATTCCAGAAAAATAGATGACCCAATCAAGGAATGGGCCAAGGAACTGGACAGACATTTCTCCAAAGAGGACATAGAGATGGCTGGCAAACACATGAAAGGATGCTCGGCATCCCTCATAATCAGAGAGATGTGGATCGAAACCACAATGAGATACCATTTCACACCAGTCAGAATGGCTGCTGTCCAGAAGTCTGCATGCAGTAAATGCTGGAGAGGGTGTGGAGAGAGGGGAATCCTCTTGCACTGTTGGTGGGAATGCAAACTAGTGCAGCCACTGTGGAGAACAGTGAGGAGATTCCTTGGGGAACTGGAAATGAAACTGCCATGTGGTCCAGCTGTTGCACTCCTGGGCATGCACGCCGAGGAAGCCAGAGTTGAGGGAGACGCGTGTGCTCCACTGTTCACTGCAGCACTGTTTGTGATGGCCAGGACATGGAAGCGGCCTGGATGTCCATCTGCAGACGAATGGATGGGGGGGCTTTGGTGCATGTACACAATGGAGTATTACTCAGCCATTAAAAAGAATGCATTTGAACCAGTTCTAATGAAGTGGATGAAACTAGAGCCTATTATACAGAGTGAAGTAAGCTAGAAAGAAAAACACCAATACAATATACTAACACATATATATGGAATTTAGAAAGATTCAAATGATAACCCTGTATACGAGACAACAAAAGAGACACAGATGTATAGAACAGTCTTTGGGACTCTGTGGGAGAGGGTCATATATGAAACGAATCACCAGTTCAGGGTCGATGCATATTACAGGATGCTCGGGGCTGGTATGCGGGGATGACCCAGAGGGAGGATAAGGGGAGGAGGGAGATGGGAAGGGGGTTCGGGAGGGGGAACTCATGTACACCCGGGGCGGATTCGTGTCAATGTATGGCAAAACCAACCAATATAATATTGTAAAATAATTAGCCTCCAATAAATAAATAAATAAGAAAGAAACAAAAACACACCAAAAGTTAACTATATTAGAATGAACTTTTCAAATGTGGTGCTTCTGCTTCCATTTTCATCATAATAAACCATAGAAATTAGTAAATGGCAGACGAATGGATAAGAAAGCTGTGGTACATTTACACAATGGAGTATTACTCAGCCATTAAAAAGAATACATTTGAATCAGTTCTAATGAGGTGGATGAAACTGGAGCCTATTATACAGAGTGAAGTAAGCCAGAAATAAAAACACCAATACAGTATATTAACGCATATATATAGAATTTAGAAAGATGATAACGATAACCCTGTATACGAGACAGCAAAAGAGACACAGATGTATAGAACAGTCTTTTGGACTCTGTGGGAGAGGACAAGGGTGGGATGATTTGGGCGAATGGCATTTAAACATGTATATTATTATCACATGTGAAACGAATCGCTAGTCCAAGTTTGATGCATGATACAAGATGCTTGGGGCTGGTGTACTGGGATGAACCAGAGGGATGGGATGGGGAGGGAGGTGGGAGGTGGGAGGGAGGTTCAAAATGGGGAACCCGGGACAGATTCGTGTCAATGTATGGCAAAACCAATACAATAAAGTAAAGTAAAAAAAAAAAAAAAGAAATTAGTAAATGAAAAAAATTATGTGTATATACTCATCAGCCTATACAAAATTGTGTGTGTGTGTTTTCATCAATATGTCATCTTACTTCTCAAGCTCAGGGAGCCACAGTCAGTTTGTAGACTTAAAAGAAAAACAGACATGGAATAAATGTTCTGATGGTAGCAATGTAACCTTGGACACATATCTTTCTGAGAAGTTTTAGTCATTTTTGGTAAAATGAGTATGAACTATATATCAAAGCAGATGTTTTAAGAACTGAATGATGTAGTATATATATATATGTGGCTCACACTAGGTACTCAATAAATACTATTTCTAAGTTTCTATATTTTAAATGCTATTGTTTTCAATTTTCAAATATAATGGGGGCTTAAGGTAAATCCTAGAAGATTTCATTCTCCCTGATTTGGGAACAATGCTGGGGCCGGAACTAAGATGATCAACACCATTTAAGTACATTTCAGAAATTCTCTCACTGCTTTTTCCCCCTCCTCAAATCTCTAAATTGAACGATTCTAACCTAGAATCAGAATAAACATTCATACTATGAATAATTGATAAGAACCCCATCATTTGCACAAGTGTTCATGTGCAAGCATCACACACACAACCATATTTGAGCACACTTATGCGTACAGATTCCACTTTTAAATGTAAGTTCCATGGACTTTGTCCTCATTGTCATAGATATGTCCCAGTGGACAGAATTGAGTGCCTGCCACTTAATAAGGGCCAAATAGCATGTATCACATATAGGGGGCTTCCCAGGTAGCTCAATGGTAAAGAATTTGCCTGTCAATGCAGGAGATATAGGTTCTATCCCTGAGTCTGGAAGACCCCTGGAGAAGGAAATGGCCTCCCACTCTAATATTCTTGTCTGGGATATCCCATGGACAGAGGAGGCTGGTGAGCTACAATCCATGGTGTCACAAGAGAGTCAGACAGGATCTAGCAAATAAACAACAACACAGCAACAGTAAGAGGTTAACAAAAGTAGCTAACAATAGAATAGAAAATGGGCTCAGTTAGGATAATTTACTAATAATTATACAACTAATAAATAGTGAACTGGGATTAAAATCTAGGTGTGTAGAAATTCAAGGTCTACAGTTTTCTTCACATTTTGAAAATTTTAAGTCTATGCAAGTTTTGAGAGTTGAATGTAGTGAATCATTCACCAATTCAACCAGATTTATCAATTGTTAACATTTTGCAACATTTGTTTTCTGTCCTCGTATTCTCTCACTATATATATCCCCCAAATATTTCTTTCAGCATGTATTACAAAGAAAAAGAGCATTCTTCTGCTTAAGCACATGCCATCTTTGCACTCAGGCTTCCCAAGTGGCTCATTAGTAAAGAATCTGCCTGCCAATGCAGGAGATATAGGAGACATGGGTTCAGACCCTGGGTCAGGAAGATCCCCTGAAGTAGGAAATGGCAGCCCTCTCCAATATTCTTGCTTAGAAAAAGGTATGGACAGAGAACCCTGGTGGGCTACAGTCCATGAGATCATAAAAGAGCCAGACACAACTAAGGAACTAAACAACAACAAAGCTCCTCTCTGAAGATCATCTTGCCCACAACCAGCTGCTAAATTCTTCACAACTTTGCACATAAAAGAAGATATAATCCAATCAATTTAGGACTAAGTAAATAAGTAGGTAACTCTATCTCATATTCCTAGTTTGGCCTGAAGTTTGCATAGTTAAAACACCTTGCTCCTTGGAACAAAAGTTATGACCAACCTAGACATCATGTTAAAAAAAGAGACATTACTTTGCCAACAAAGGTCCATCTAGTCAAAGCTATGTTCTTTCCAGTATTCATGTATGGATGTGAGAGTTGGAGTTAAAGAAAGTTGAGCACTGAAGAATTGATGCTTTTGAACTGAGGTGTTGGAGAAGACTCTTGAGAGTCCCTTGGACTGCAAAGAGATAAATCCAGTCAACCCTAAATGAAATCAGTCCTGATATTCATTGGAAGGACTGATGCTGAAGCAGAAGCTCAAATAATTTGGCTCCTGATGTGAAGAACTGACTCATTAGAAAAGACCCTGATGTTGGGAAAGATTGAAGGCAGGAGGAGAACGGGACGACAGAGGATGAGACGGTTGGATGGCATCATCGACTTAATGGACATAAGTCTGAGCATGTTTGAGCAATCTCCAGGAGATGGTGATGGACAGGGAGGCCTGGCATGCTGCAGTCCATGGGGTCACAAAGAGTCAGACATGACTAAGCGACTGAACTGAATGGAACTTGAATAGTTAACTGTAGCAAGTACAAAGATGTCCAAAGCTGGCTAGTGTGAAAGTGCAGAAAGCTTTTAAGAAGAAACAAGAACAGAGGCAGGATCTGTTTTTCAGGACCCAAGTTACTTTGATAATAATAACTCCAACATTTTGCAAATTCAGAAATTTTCTTTGCAAAGAATTATGAAAGATAACTTTCATTGTGGCACAATAGTTTACCTTTTGACAGCCCAGTTTCCAAAGTTTCAGAAGAAAGTATAAATTCACTGAAAAAATTCATGTATTTGAATGCAATTTATTTACCCATTGTTGAGAAGTAGATTATCTAGGGCTTCTTTTTACTTCTTTTTTAATCTACCTTTTAACTATTGAGTTTTTACTATCAGTGTTAATGGAAAGAGGAGCCGATTTTATACAAACTAATTATGAACTTCACTGTGAGAAACTATGTGCTACAGAGCTATCTGAACTGGTTTCTAAGCCAATTATTCTCTAAATACTGAATAATATTGCAGTATTTACCATGAAGTTTTGCAAAGATTTCCATTATAAAGTTCTGAGATGATGATTTTTAGATTTAAAAATAAATACTTTTAAATAGAAATTTGGATGATGTGTCAATAACATTAGGAAGTATTCCCCAATTTGCATTTTATAGTCACTATCTATGGTTCAGAGCCAATCTATGTTGTTGCTTTTATTTTTTTCTTTCAATATTAGTATTTGGATAGTGTTTTAGCCATCTACTTTGTCAATTTTTAACCCCTCATATTTTGAGATAATGACATAGAAAAATACTGCCAAAAATAGCTCCCTAGGGCTACTAGTCAGTTTCTTGTTTCTGCTAGTAAGGGATACATTTCTCTAATAATGTGTCATATTTCAAGATTCAATACAGTGGACTTACCCTGTGGCCCAGTAGTTAAGAATCCACCTGACAATGTAGGGGACATGGGTTCAATTCCTGGTCCAGCAAATGATTCCCACATGTCACCAGGCAACTAAGCCTATGTGCAGCAACTACTGAAGCCTGTGTGCCCTATAGCTTATGCTCTGCAATGAGAGGCCACCACAATGAGAAACCATTACAATTAGAGAGTAGTTCTCGTCTCCACAACTAGAGAAAAACCTGCACACAGCAACAAAGACCCAGTGCAGCCAAAACAAAAATAAAATTTAAAAAAAGATTAAGTACAGGATATGAAAACCAATGCCCAAGAGTATGCAATAAATAAAGAGAAACATCGGGCCAGAATCTGATCGGAGAATCACATGTTTATACAGCAAAGACCTAGCTACAAAGAGCAATCATGAGATTTAGTAGCAGTATTCCATTGACACAATGATTCCAGTAAACATCTGTAGATATGGGTTTTTGTATATGTGTCTTCATGTATTAAAACAAAAAAAAATTCAATATTAGAAAATTAGGATATTTTTCACTAAAAACTTTGATATGTGGCTTATCTTAAAAATTAGAAGACCTAGGAAAATTGAACCTACTTTGCTAAATACAAAATGGAGCTACTTCATTAGACCCAGAAGCTGTTATTTCCAATTTGGATATTATAACTGCCTTCTTTTTTCATTTTTGCCTTCCTTGAACCTATTAACAAAGTGGCTGAACTGATCCCATTAAACCCACGTTGGGATACATCAATATTCTGCTCAGAACTCTGCACACTCTCATATCTCAGAATTTTCATGGTGGCCCACCTCTCTGATACTTTCTCCCTCTACTCCAGTCATACTGGCCTCCTTGATATTTCTCAAATAATTCAGGCATGTTTGTGCATTTTCCCCTCAGCCTATAATGCCTTTCCCCAAAACAGTTGTTACTTAAGTTTTGACTTAAATGTCATCTTCTCTGTGAAAACTAACCAGGTAATTGAATATTATGTCAGTGACACCCCATTTTCCCTCCCCAGTTGACTTCCCTTCATGGCTACCACCACATACAAATATTACTTATGTATCTTGTTTATTTTGTGTCCATCTTATAATAGAAACAACTTTAGATAAAGAATCTTTGCAGGTTTTCCAGAAAGTTCATTTGGATTTTTTCATGATATGTTACAGAAAAATATGAACAAACTTTTGAGTCAACCCAATACATATTGCTTTTGCTATATCTCATTCTCTAAGAATCATATCTGGCACATAACCCTATTTCTTTGAATGAATTAAGTGATGGGGTATGATTATTTTCACCACTTTGCTAATGACAGAACTAGAAGCTAGAGTTATATAATTCATCCAAAATCACAAAGCTAAAAGACAAAAAGGCTATATTCAAACCTTGTTAGTGTGATATAAGGGCTGAACATCGTAGTAATCAGGTTACAAATATATTAAGAAGAGGTACATGATTTTCAAGGAAAATAGAAGGAGACTTTTATCTGTGGAGGTGCAGAATATTCCTATGTGAATAAATACTCAAACTCTATCTTCATTATTTTACATTACCTGTCTGAGCTTTATAGAAGGACATGACCCTTGACCTAAGTGGTGAAAAAGGATAAATCAATGATTGTATCAGTACGTTGGCCCCTTTGTTTCCCTCAGCTGTCTACCTAGCTCTCCTGCTCCACTTCCTCTTAATTGGGATTAATCTATACGAGAGATATTTGTTTTAAATTATAAGGACTTCCATTTTTTCTCACTTGAAATATGAATTATCTTTTGAAGTAGAACATAAAGTTCACAACTCACATGTGCATGATGGGATTTCACAAAGGGAACACATCCTGCACCAAGATTATGCTATTAAATATATAACAACCCATCCTTCCACCTCAAAATAAAACAAAGCAAAAAAACAAAAACACATTGAAAAAATATAACTTCCATAATTAACTACTTCCAACATGGCCAGTTTGAAGCTACCAACTTGATGCCAACCAGCTTGCAAAATTCAAAAATTTAACAATCAGTTCCTGCAAATGGATGCAAGGTATTTGCAACATACCACTAAAACCTAAGAAACCCTATCATGTTTCTCCCTCAAATCACTATTTTCCTTTCCATGACCTGGCCTCTAACATCTATATTTTAACCTAATAAACAGCAATCATACACACTGTTTCACATATGGTTTCTTTCTCTAATTTTTGTGTTTATGAAATGTATCCATCTGTTGCAAGTAGATCATTAATTATCAAAGCTGTATATTATTCTATATGATGCTATGATTTACACTTTTCTTTGAATATTTGTAAATTTGTCTATTTCTCCTTTCAGTTCTTTGCAATTTTGCTTTATGTATTTTGAAACTCTGAAAATCTTACTGACTAGGCAATCTACTTCATGTAGTATTACCACAACCACTGAAGCCTGAATGTTTGCATGTACATATTTAAAGTGTCTTTCTTGTAGACAGTGTATATTTGAGTCTTTTTAAAAAACAATTTATCCAGTCTGGTATTTTTTTGCCATTTAATTTTTGTGTTTAGACCATTTACATTTAATGTAACTGTTAATATGGTTGGATTTAAATCTATCATGTTGCACTTCATTTTCTATTTATTCCATGTATTTATTACTTGTTTCCTTTTTCTTCTATTCTGATTCTTTTTAGACTGAATAATTCTATGACTCTATTATAGCCCCTTTTTCATTATTAGCTGTTACTCTTATTTTTGACAAATGATTTAAGATTAATAACACGCATCTTTAATTTACGATAGTATGCTTTCAAGTAATAATATATTCATGTTGCATATAGAGTAGACCTTACAAAAGTATACTTTATTTCTCCGCTTCCAGTCCTCATGCTATTGTTATATGTCTTATTTCCTTATAGCTTGTAAGTTTTATAACACATTGTTATTACTTTTGCTTTAAATAGTTCATTATCTTTAAAAAGATATTAAAATCAAGAAAAAAGGCCTTTTATATTTACTTAACATATTTACATATTTTATGATTTTCATTCTTTTTTTTTTAAATTTATTTTATTGGAGGCAATTAAATTACCTTACATTAATATATTGGTTGGTTTTGCCATACATTGACATGAATCCGCCCCGGGTGTTTATGTGTTCCCATTCATTTTTATAGATACCAATTTTTATATGACATCACTTTTCTTCTGCCTAAAGAGCTTTCATTAAAATTTGCTATACTGGCAGTCTGCTGGCAACTAATTCTCTCAGCTTTTTGTCTCTAAAAGTCCTATTTTAGCTACATTTTAGAAAGATATTTTCCCTTATATATGATAAGGATGTAGAATTCAAGATTGCTTGTGGGCTTTTTGCTTTTTCCCCCCAGCATTTCAGTGACATTCACTCCCTTAGGCTTGAATTGTTTCTGATAAGAATTACATTGTCATTTTTATTTTTGTCGCTCTAAATACAGTATGTTTTTTTTTTCCCTTGGACTTCTGAAATTTTATTATTTATTTTAAGCAACTGGATTATGATAAGCTAGAGTGTGGTTTTCTTCTTTTTTCTTATGGAGATTCTTAGAACTATGAGTTTGTAGTTTCTATCAAATGTGGTAAATTGTCAATATTTCTTAACATTTTCTCTATCACCTCCCTCCATTCTCATCTGGGATCTCTACATACATTAAGGATACTCAAAGATGTCTCACAGATGCTACAGCTTCTTCAAGGTTTTTAAGTCTTTCATCTCCTGTATCATTATTTTTAGTTTCTGTTACTATTCTAAATTTTTTCTATAATGTCTTATCTGCAGTTAATGTTATTCTGTGCATTTCTTTTTTTTTTTATTTTATTTTACAGACTTTTATCTATGCATCTACAAACATACACACACATACACAACTGTAATGGAGGATAGTGTTTTTGAATAAGATTATACAATGGCAAGCCACTCCAGTACTCTTTTTTTTTTTTGAACAGAGGAAAATTTATACGTCGAACCTGGACTGGTCACTTATGATAATATACATGCTACAATTCCATTCTCCCCAATCATTCCACCTTCACCCTCTCCCACAGAGTTCCAAAGACTGTTCTAAATGCCTATGTCTCTTTTGCAGTCTCTTATACAGGGTTCAGGTTACCATTTTTCTAAATTCCATATATATGCGTTAATATACAGTATTGATGTTCTTCTTTCTGGCTTACTTCACTCTGTATAATTGGCTCCAATTTCATCCACCTCATTAAAACTGATTCAAATGCATTCTTTTTGATGGCTGAGAAATACTCCATTGTGTATATGTACCAAAGCTTTCTTATCCATTCATCTGCAGATGGACATCTAGGTTGCATAATGTTATTCTGTGCATTTCTCATCTCAGAAATTTTATTTTTCACCTCTAGATGTTTGATTTGGTTAATTTTTTATATATTTGTATTTCCATGTCATGCCCAATCTTTCCCTATCATCTAAATAAATGGGATATAGTTATAAAAATTGTTTAATGTCCATGTCTATTATTTATCATAAATTTCTCTTTTGTGTCTGTTTCTACTGATGGATTTTTCACATTATGATTTATATTTTCTAGCTTCTATCTTGGCAATTTTTGCATGGCTGACAGACACTGAATGCTGGAAATTTTTGTATTTCTATACATTTCCTTGGAGGACTTCCCAGGCTTCCCAGGAGGGCATGGCAACCCCCTCCAGTATTCTTGCCTGGAGAATCCCATGGGCAGAGGACCCTACAGTCCAATGCGTTGCAGAGAGTTGGACACAACTGAAGCAACTTAGCATGCATGCACATTTACTTTGACTTTGTTCTGTAACAGCTAATTTTTCTGGTGATAGTTTGAAGCTAAATGTTGAGTTTTGTTAGACTGGACTAGAAGAGCTTTTATGCTTGGTTTTTCCCCATTACAGAGATAAAATCATTCTAGTGACTTGATCCTGTGTCCTACTAAAAGGAACAGAATCTATTCCCAGACCTGTGTGAACTTCAAGGACTTCTCTCTGCTTTTGCAGTCCCGGGGAGTTTCTATGCATATGTGCTATTGGTAACAGCTGAATATTTAAAGAGCCCAGCACATATTTCTAGAGTTCTCTATGCAGCTCTCCATATTTTTGCCTTGCAAACACTACCACCCTGGCCTCCCTATCTCCCTGAACTCTTAGCTCTGTCCCCTCAACTCAAGGAGACCACTGAATCTACCTTGGTTTCCCCTCCCTACATTTTCAAAGTCACAGTTCAGTTCAGTTGCTCAGTCATGTCTGACTCTTTGTGACCCCACGGACTGCAGCTTGCCAGACTTCCCTGTCCATCACCAACTTTTGGAGCTTGCTCAGACTCATGTTCATCAAGTCAGTGATGCCATCCAACCATCATCCTCTGTCATCTACTTCTCCTCCAGCCTTCAATCTGTCCCAGCATTAGGGTCTTTTCCAATGAGTCAGTTCTTCACATCAGGTAGCCAAAGTACTGCAGCTTCAGCTTTAGACCTCCCAGGGAATATTCAGGGCTGATTTCCTTTAGGATGGACTGGTTTGATCTCCTTGCAGTCCAGGGGACTCTCAAGAGTCTTCTCCAACACCACAGTTTAAAAGCATCAATTCTTCAGCACTCAGCTTTGTTATGGTCCAGCTCTCACAAGCATACATGACTACCGGAAAAACCATAGCTTTGGTTTTCAAGGTCACAAACTAGAGTAATTATAGAACTCACCCTGTTGTTTCCTGCTTTCTCAGTGATCAGTTTCTTCCACTGCCCAATCATCATTGTCTGAAAACTGCTTTTTCATACATTTTGCTGGAAGCAGAATTCTAACCCTTTGATTTTTATTCCGCTTCCTGCATCATTTTACTGCTAAGCAAGAATGCAGTACTGGATTCGGGTGATTATTGACATAAGAGACTAAAGAACAGACATTATTGTCTTATTCCTACCCTCTAAGGGAAAGTGCCAGATAGTTTACTATTTAGTATAACTTTTGTTGTAGAATTCTGTAATGTTCTTCTTTCAGTTTAAGGTACTTTTTTCTACTCCAGGTTTTATCTTGAATGTTTTAACTTTTCAAGTGCTTTCGCTGCTTCTGTTGCAGCAATAGAATGCTGCAATAGCAATGACAATATAATTTTTACTTTCTTATTCTGTTAGTGTAGTGAATTACATTGACTTCAATCTTACACACCTTGTAATCAAGATCAACTTGATCTTGATATAACTATTTTTCCCATATTTCATTGGTTTTGAATGCTAATACTGTATTTAAATATTTTTATAGCAAAATAAATAAGAGAGGATGACTTGTAATTTTCCTTTCTTCTAATGCCCTTGTCAGGTTTTGAGAACAAGATTTTCCTGGCTTTGGAAAACAAATTTTTTGTATTCTCTGAGAGTTTTCAGAAGAGTACAGTGTCTTTCTTACATATATTGTCAAATTCAATAATAAAACCATCTGAGTAAGTAATTTCTTTGGGAAGGTTTTCAAATATAGATCTGATTACTTTACTTCAGATTATTTGTTTCATATTGTTTCCATTTGGGGTATCTTTACTTTTAGCATGTGCTGCAGAAGCAACGCTGCTGGCTCCAAGCGCACAGAAGCAACGCCAGCTTCGCCACCAACCACACACAGAAGCGTGGCAAAGAGGAGCTACCCCTCGCCCAAGGTCAGGGGTGGCGGCCGAGAGGAGCTATCCCAGGTCCAAGTGGCTGCGGCCGCGTGGGCGCAGGAGGGTTGAGAGGAGCTATTCCACGTTCAAGGTCAGGAGGGGCTGCCGTGAGGAGATACACCTCGTCCAAGGTAAGGTGCAGCGGCTGCGCTTTGCTGGAGCAGCCGTGAAGAGATACCCCACTACCAAGGTAACAAAATCCCAAATAAGACGGTAGGTATTGAGAGAAGGCATCAGAGGGCAGACACACTGAAATCATAATCACAGAAAACTAGTCGATCTGATCACACGGACCACAGCCTTGTCTAACTCAATGAAACTAAGCCATGCTGTGTGGGGCCACCCAAGACGGGTGGGTCATGGTGGAGAGGTCTGACAGAATGTGGTCCACTGGAGAAGGGAATGGCAAACCACTTCAGTATTCTTGCCATGAGAACCCCATGAACAGTATAAAAACGGAAAACGATAGGACACTGAATGAGAAACCCACCAGGTCAATAGGTGCCCAGTATGCTACTGGAGATCAGTGGAGAAATAACTCCAGAAAGAATGAAGGGATGGAGCCAAAGCAAAACCAATACCCACTTGTGGATGTGACTGGTGATAGAAGCAAGGTCCGAGGCTATAAAGAGCAATATTGCATAGGAACCTGGAATGTTAGGTCCATGAATCAAGGCAAATTGAAAGTGGTCAAACAGGAGATGGCAAGAGTGAACATCGACATTCTAGGAATCAGTGAACTAAAATGGACTGGAATGGGTGAATTTGACTCAGATGACCATTATGTCTACTACTGTTGGCAGGAATCCCTTAGAAGAAATGGAGTAGCCATGAAAGTCAACAAAAGAGTCCAAAATGCAGTACTTGGATACAGTCTCAAAAACGACAGAATGATCTCTGTTCCAGAAAACCATCTATTTCTGCTTTATTGACCAGGGCAAATCCTTTGACTGTGTGTATCACAATAAACTGTGGAAAATTCTGAAAGAGATGGGAATACCAGACCACCTGACCTGCCTCTTGACAAACCTATATGCAGGTCAAGAAGAAACAGTTAGAACTGGACATGGAACAACAGATTGGTTCCAAATAGGAAAAGGAGTACATCAAGGCTGTATATGTCAGCCTGCTTATTTAACTTATATGCAGAGTACATCATGAGGAACGCTGGGCTGGAAGAAGCACAAGCTGGAATCAAGATTGCCGGGAGAAATATCAATAACCTCAGATATACAGATGACACAACCCTATGGCAGAAAGTGAAGAGGAACTCAAAAGCCTCTTGATGAAAGTGAAAGAGGAGAGTAAAAATGTTGGCTTGAAGCTCAACATTCAGAAAGCAAAGATCATGGCATCTGATCCCTTCACTTCATGGGAAATAGATGGGGAAACAGCGGAAACAGTGTCAGACTATTTTTTTGGCCTCCGAAATCACTGCAGATGCTGATTTCAGTCATGAAATTAAAAGACACTTACTCCTTGGAAGGAAAGCTATGACCAACCTAGACAGCATATTAGAAACCAGAGATATTACTTTGCCAACAAAGGTCCATCTAGGTAAGGCTATGGTTTTTCCAGTGGTCATGTATGGATGTGAGATTTGGATTGTGAAGAAAGCTGAGCGCCAAAGAATTGATGCTTTTGAATGTGGTGCTGGAGCAGACTCTTGAGAGTCCCTTGAACTGCAAGGAGATCCAACCAGTCTATCCTAAAGGAGACCAGTCCTGTGTGTTCATTGGAAGGACTGATGCTGAGGTTGAAACTCCTATACTTTGCCCAGCTCATGAGAAGAGTTGACTCACTGGAAAAGACCCTGATGCTGGGAGGGATTGGGGGCAGGAGGAGAAGGGGATGACAGAGGATGAGAACATTGGATGGCATCACCGACTTGATGCACATGAGTTTGAGTGAACCCTAGGAGTTGGTTATAGACAGGGAAGCCTGGTGTCCTGTGATTCATGGGGTCATAAAGAGTCAGACAGGACTGAGCCACTGAACTGAACCGAATAAGGAAAGGGTGGGAATACAGAGAGAAGGGAGGAGCAGCCAGAAACAATAGGACAGTCTTGAGCAGGGTCCTGGCTCCATTTCAAGGAATACACAGAACAATGATCTGTAGCCCTCCAGGCTCCTCAGTCTATGGGGTACTCCAGGAAAGAATACTGGAGTGGGTTGCCATTTACTTCTCCAGGAGATCTTTCTGACCCAGGAACCCAGGTCTCCCACATTGCAGGCAGATTTTTTTTTTTACCATCTGTGACAACAGGGAAGCCTTTTTATAGAACAACCTGCCCCCAACACCCCCAGCCCGTGAAAGATGTAACATTCTTCACTCCAGAGAAGACCACTTGAAGCCAGATTGAAGGGACCAAAGAAGCTCATCAAGAGATCACCTGAGGCCAGATTAAGGGGTGCAAGCTCTGGGCACACCCTAATCTCATTAGCAGGACTGCCCTTGAACTACAGCTATACAACTCCTTACCAAGTCCTCTTAGGTGGGGACTCACAAGTTTTCAAGGGCAAAACTCACTTGGTCCCCCTTTTTCTGGTAAAACAATGAAGTTATTTTTTTCTACTTCATCAAACACTCTGTAACTTAGATATGGTTTATCACCAGTGCACAGTGGCTGAGTTTTTGGCATTAACGTCCAGAAATTTAAAATCTCTTCTTGATATGTATATTTAATATATTTTATTATGACATGAAATAATAGTGCTAAAATAATGATACAAATATATGTGATTGCTGAATATTTCTCTTCTATCATGAAGTATAGATTTATTGGATAATAAAGCATTTATATTCTTTGAAATCAAGCTTCAAATTAATGAATTTCAATTTAAAGTATATCATACACTTTATCATAAAGTATATAATATCTTTAAAATAAAAAAAAATGGAAGATTTCAGTTTGCCAGAAATTATATTTAAAATATTTTGTTTAATCAGGCAACCAAAATCTCTTTCATTTTTTTTTTTCCCAGAACTTGTTTCTTTCTTTGGATTAGTTTCTAATTATTAAAAGTATCACTTGCACCAAAGATTGCATCAGAGTCTGAATGACAGGTAATGACCTTAATAATCTTAAATGATTATACAGTGTAAGTGACATATTTCTGATAGAGTGCCTGAAGAACTATGGATAGGAGGCAGTGATCAAAAACATACACAAGGAAAAGAAATGGAAAAGGCAAAATGGTTGTCTGAGGAGGCCTTAAAAATAGCTGATAAAAGAAGAGAAGCAAAAGGCAAAGGAGAAAAGGAAAGATATGCCTATTTGAATGTAGTGTTCCAAAGAATAGCAAGGAGAGATAAGAAAGCCTTCCTCACTGATCAGTGTAAAGAAATAGAGGAAAACAATAGAATGGGAAAGATTAGAGATCTCTTCAAGAAAATCAGAGATACCAAGGGAACATTTCATGAAAAGATGGGCACAATAAAGGACAGAAACAGTATGGACCTAACAGAAGCATAAGATATTAAGAAGGGGTGGCAAGAATACACAGAGGAACTGTATAAAATATCTTCATGACCCAGGTAACCATGGTGGTGTGATCACTCACCTATAGCCAGACATCCTGGAATGAGAATTCAAGTGGGCCTTAGGAAGCATCACCACGAACAAAGCTAGTGGAGGTGATGGAATTCCAGTTGACCTATTTCAAATCCTGAAAGATGATGCTGTGAAAGTGTTCCACTCAAGATGCCAGAAAATTTGGAAAATTCAGCAGTGGCCACAGGACTGGAAAAGGTCAGTTTTCATTCCAATCCCAAAGAAAGGCAATGCCAAAGAATGCTCGAATACTACACAGTTGCACTCATCTCAAATGCTAGTAAAGTAATGCTTACAATTCTCCGAGCCAGGCTTCAACAATACATGAACCATGAGCTTCCAGATATTCAAGTCGGATCTAGAAAAGGCAGAGGAACCAGAGATCAAATTGCCAACATCTGGTGGATCACAGAAAAAGCAAGATCATTCCAGAAAAACATCTACTTCTGTTTTATTGACTATATCAAAGCCTTTGACTGTGTAGATCACAACAAACTGGAAAATTCTTAAAGAGATAGGGATACCAGATTATCTTAGCTGCCTCCTGAGAAATCTGTATGCAGGTCAAGAAATAAGAGTCAGAATTGGACATGGAGCAACTGACTGGTTCCAAATTGGGAAAGGAGTACATCAAGGATGTGTAATGTCACCATGCTTATTTAACTAATATGCAGAGTACATCATGCGAAATGCTGGGCTGGATGAAGCACAAGCTGGAATCAAGATTGCTGGGAGAGATATCAATAACTTCAGATATGCTGATGACACCACCCTTATGGCAGAAAGTGAAGAGGAACTCAAAAGCCTCTTGATGAAAGTGAAAGAGGAGAGTGAAAAGCTTGCTTAAAACTCAACATTAAAAAAAACTAAGATCATGGCATCCAGTCCCATCATTTCATGGCAAATAAATGGGGAAACAATGGAAACAGTGACAGACTTTATTTTCTTGGGCTTCATAATCATTGCAGATGGTGACTGCAGCCATGAAATTAAAAGACACTTGCTCCTCGGAAGAAAAGCTGTGACCAACCTAGACAGCATATTAAAAAGCAGAGACATTACTTTGCCAACAAAGGTCTGTCTAGTCAAAGCTATGATTTTTCCAGTAGTCATATATGGACATGAGAGTTGGACTATAAAGAAAGCTGTGTGCTGAAGAACTGATGTTTTCGAATTGTGGTGTTGGAGAAGACTCTTGAGAGTCCCTTGGACTGCAAAGAGATCAATCCAGTCAACCCTAAATGAAATCAGTCCTGAATATTCATTGAAAGGACTGATGCTGAAGCTGAAACTCTAGTACTTTGGCCACCTGATGTGGAGAACTGACTCACTGGAAAAGACCCTGATGCTGGGAAAGATAGAAGGCAGGAAGAGAAGAGGATGAGGGAGGATGAGATGATTGGATGGCATCATGGTCTTGATGGACATGAGTTTGAGCAAGCTCTGGGAGTTGGTAATGGAAAAGGAAGCCTGGCATGTTGCAGTCCATGGGTTTTCAAAGAGCTGGACACGACTTAGTGACCTCACCTGAACTGAATCTTAAATGAACTGACAGCAATGTACATCACTGGATGGTAAGCAATTCTTATGTTTAGGAGTTACACATATATTAGTATATTTTGCCTATCTACTGTCTTTGCATCCCATAGATAAGATTAACCATCATGAGCCTATATTCATGGATGGGGGAGCCTGGTGGGCTTCCGTCTATGGGGTCGCACAGAGTCGGACACGACTGAAGTGACTTAGCAGCAGCAGAGATACTCAATAATGTTATATGCTTGGTTAAGATTGTTTAAGTTACAAAGAAATCAACTGAATTTAGCCCAGGGTAAGAAGACTTTCTGTAAGCTTACATGTGGTAAAGGTCCAGAACTGGAATGAAAAATCATCATGAAAAGAAGTAACTCCAGTGACTCAACTCTCTTCCTTTTTCTCTCATACAGCAAATGATCTCCTTTTGAGTTTCTATTTTTCTTTGCATTTCTTCTCTGGTCTTCTCTCAATTGACTTACTGCCAATTGACTTACTCTGCTTACTCATACTTTATGGTAGCTCAAATATTTAACTTGAAGATTTGTTTATTCAGTGTATTCAATTTGAAAAGCAAATATTTACTGGGCACTGCCTGTATTCTAGATACAGATGATTTCATTTTGCTCTGGCCTCAACTCTGTCTCATTTTCTGTCAGTTTCTTTCTTCCTATTATGAGTCTTATAGAAGCCTGTTATCTATCTCTTTATGTTTGCAAATTTAAATTCTCAAAAAGAAAACTACTCTTTGCTACAGAAGTTGTAAATTATAACTCAAGGTTTATTTTAAGCCATCTTTATCTGTTTTCTTTTAAACTCAAATATTGTTGACCCCATCACAGGTTTTAAAACCGTTGAATTAAATCCCAACATGTAAAAATTGAAACTTCTATCAATAATCATAATAATTTCTACTATCCTTTGGGTGGGTGGGATTGAAGGGGAAGACATTCCAGCAACACTAGACATTTTATTTTCACTGTCAGAGTGACTTGGGGCTGATTAGCTATAGCCGCCTAGATAGATGTTCCCAGCTCTCCCAGTTGTGACCCATGCTAAGGTGCAATTCTTTTGTTCTTTACCTTTGTCTTTATGCACTGACCTGTTTTAGAGGAGAGTTTCTAAGCAGCAGGAAGTGAACTGCTGATTACCCTGGCTTCCTTCAGTCTTTTACATTATCTGCCTGGCCTCTGGGAGCTTTCCAGTTTGCATCTCCTGGTCTATCACATCTTGGCACACAAGGTACATTACAACACAGCAACCATTCTGTGACTGAGCTTCTCTAAAATAAACGGTACTCTCCTGATCCTGAAAATGAGGGTAACTTTAGAACAGGTATGTATCTACCTTCTTAACAGAAGGGTGGCTCAGATGGTAAAGAATCTGCCTGCAATTCAGAAAACCTGGGTTCAATTCTTGGGTCAGGAAGATTCCCTGGAGAAGGGCACAGCAACACACTCCACTATTCTTGCCTGGAGAATTCCATAAACAGAGGAGCCTGGTGGGCTGCAGACTGTGGGATCACAAAGAGTTGAACTCAACTAAGTGACTAACACACACAGAGACACAGGTGATAGAATTTCCCTTGCAAGAGGGTAAGGATAGGCAGATCAGTATATTAACATCATAATGAAAACAAATTTGATTACTTTCAAATAGGACTTCCCAGGTGGCGCTAGTGGTAATGAACCCACCTACAAATGCAGGAAATATAAGAACATAAGTTCAATCCCTAGGTCAGGAAGATCCCTTGGAGGAGGAAATGCCAACCCACCCCAATATTCTTACCTGGAGAATCCCATGCACAGAGGAGGCTAATGGGCTACAGTCAATAGGGTCACAAAGAGTTGGACATGACTGAAACGACTTAGAACACCTGCATACACATGTTTACATAACAAAAGAAAAATTCTGTTGGAGGAACATTAAACAACATTTCTCAGTAACATGACTTAGAAATCATACAACCTTTCCAGGTCAGTAAGTCAGAAGACTGTAGGGTGCAGCTACCCAATAGAAGCCTCAGAAGGGGATCACATGGACTAGAAAACTTGGTGGTACAAAGCTCTGAACTCTCACCATATTTTGAGAGAGAAAACCTCAAACATTTCTCCCTGGCAAGTCAATTGTACATTCTCTGCTTTTAATCTTCTAAAGCTAGGATTGGCACACTACAGCCCAGGGCCCAAGTCTGGCCTGTTGCCTGTTTTTGTAAACAAAGTTTTGTTGGAACACAGCTTTGTCCATTTGTTTATTATTTTCTGTGGCTGCTTTAACACAGAGTCAGAGTGGAGTAACTGTGACAAAGGCTGGTCCCCAGAGCCTAAAATGTTTACCATCGGATACTTCCACAGAGAAAGCTTGTCTATCCCAATTCTAATGAAAGACATACTAAATAAATACATTACAAATATTAATATGTTATATAAATATATCACAAAATGGCCATTCTAATTCAAGTTCTCCTATCTCATTTAAATTCTGGCTCAATTTAATCCCCTCATTTCGACTTTGGTTGAAATGAAGAACAACACTATCACCAATGTAATTTATTCACATTGAAATCTGTTAGCAAACAACCAACTCTGCCATTCTGTAACTAAGACCCCCAGATTTTATGTTATGTTAATCACACTCATCTGGATAAGCATTTGGGTCAAAACAAAGATCTTTCACATCTCTATACATAATTCTCTGAACAACTTAAACACCATAATAACTCCATTTATTTTTAAACTTGTTTTGATCACAGCAAAATTGACCAATCAAGAATCTCATACTGAAAAAGTGAAATTTTCTTTTATGCCTTCACAGATCACATCCATCTACAGTAAGACTTGTATCTCACTATAAATAGAATTTCTTTTGGAAACAATTGACAGTTTTAGCAATGCCTCCTGTAACATTTCCTGTCTTTCCTGTAGTCTCCACTATGCCTTCCCCATTTTTTCCTGGTGGATATGTATTATGATATAGACCTTCACCTAGACAGTCAGGTTGTTCAAGCGTTGACAAAAGTTTCAATTTGAAAGTTCAATTTCAAATGAAAGTTTCACATAGTTTCAATTTATGCTTGCATAAGTTTTAATACAAATTGTTAGAAACATAATTATCCTTTCAATATATAGTTCTTTTCTTTCATTAACTTCAGAGAAGAAAACACTTAATATGAAAATGGAAATAAAATTTTCCTTTATCTCAGCAATAATCAGCCAGAAAGTATATTGAAAAGCTACTCCCTGCACACAAATAACAAGGTATAAATATCTCACCGACTCGATGGACACGAGTTTGGGTGAACTCCGGGAGTTGGTGATGGACAGAAAGGCCTGGCGTGCTGCAGTTCAGTTCAGTTCAGTTGCTCAGTCGTGTCCGACTCTCCGCGACCCCATGAATCACAGCACACCAGGCCTCCCTGTCCATCACCAACTCCCGGAGTTCACTCAAACTCATGTCCACAGAGTCAGTGATGCCATCCAGCCATCTCATTCTCTGTCGTCCCCTTCTCCTCCCGCCCCCAACCTTTCCTAGCATCAGAGTCTTTTCCAGTGAGTCAACTCGTCGCGTGAGGTGGCCAAAGTATTGGAGTTTCAGCTTTAGCATCAGTCCTTCCAATGAACACCCAGGATTGATCTCCTTTAGAATGGACTGGTTGGATCTCCTTGCAGTCCAAGGGACTCTCAAGAGTCTTCTCCAACACCACAGTTCAAAAGCATCAATTCTTCAGCGATCAGCTTTTTTCACAGTCCCTGCAGTTATGGGGTCGCAAAGAGTCGGACATGACTGAGTGACTGAACTGAACTGAAAATATCTCATAATTAACTCTGAATGTGTAATATAGAACATTCTGATCTAACTATGACATTCTGTTGAAAGGCTTAAAAGAAGTCAATAAATGTGGATGTGATGGTTAATTTTATGTGTCAATTTCACTAGGCACTGGTTTGCCCACATAGTTAGTCAAACATTATTCCGGGTATTTCTGTGAGGGTGTTTTAGCATCAGTGAATGAGTGCGTCCTTAGTCACTTCAGTTGTGTCTGACTCTCTATGACCTCATGGACTGTAGCCCGTCAGGCTCCTCTTTCCATGGGATTCAGGCAAGAGTCCTGGAGTGGGTTGCCATGCCCTCCTCCAGGGCATCTTCCTGACTCAGGGATTTAATTTGTATCTCTTGCATTGCAGGCAGATTCTTTACCATTGAGCCACTGGGGAAGCCCTTTTGCTTGAGAGTAATACTTTGGCCACCTCATGCAACGAGTTGACTCACTGGAAAAGACTCTGATGCTGGGAGGGATTGGGGGCGGGAGGAGAAAGGGACAACAGAGAATGAGATGGCTGGATGGCATCACCGACTCAATGGACATGAGTTTGAGTGAACTCCGGGAGTTGGTGATGGACAGGGAGGCCTGGCGTGCTGTGATTCATGGCGTCGCAGAGTCTGAGTGACTGAGCAAAGAGTCTGACACGACTGAGCAACTGAAATGAACTGAACTGAACTGAACAAAGTAAAGCAAATTGACCCTCTGTGTGGGTGTGGCTCCTCTTATTAGTGAAGAGATGAACAGAAAATTTGACTGACTTGAACTGAAACAATGGCTCTTCCTAAGTCTCAAGCTTGCCAGCCTACATACAGAAACTAAACCAGTGTGGGTTTAGCAACTCTTCTGGGTCTTCAGTTTTCTGACTCACCCTGAAGATCTTGACACTTGCCATTTCATCACTGTATATAATCATGTAAGTATACATCCTATTGGTACTGTTTCTCTAGAAAACCCTGACTAATACAGGGAGAAACACTTTTTTTCCAGTTATTAAGAGTCCAGTAAGGAAAATAACCGAATTAAAAGAGAAAGGTATACAGCTCTTAATAGATGACTTAAGTAAAAAGAGAACTCTGTAATTCACAAAGATAGCAATTTCAAAAACAGTTACCACTCCTAGGGCTGAGGAAACAAAGGGAAGAAGTTGGGTTCATTAATACTTTGAAGGTGTAGAGAAGGTCTCATAGAACTGAAAGAACTTTGAGAAGGGAACACAGGCAATTGGTTCTGCAGTCTCTGAGAGGACATTGTTAGGCTGATTGTGTGAAGGCTGGAAAATCTGTAAAATGAATACAGTTGTTTTTATAGGAAGAAATTGCTGCTACCAAAGTGGAGAAGTCTTCCTAGGGAGATGCTCACAGGAACAGAAATTTACCCGAGTCCACAGGAAGCAGATAAGAAGGAGCTAGTTCCTTGATCCTCTTCTGCCTATAGAGTCCCTCCAGGAACCTGATACAAAGAGGAAGTGTGGCTTGTGGAGTCTGAGCTCCAGCATCACAAAGCAGGGTGTAGCATAGCATTGTAAATGGTACAACAGATGTCCATTTTCACCAAGTACATTTATAGATATAAGTGGTTAAGGTAGCGGAATGATGGTGACTTAAAATATTTTTTTAATTTTTATTGGAGGCTAATTATTTTACAATATTATATTGGTTGGTTTTGCCATACATTGACATGAATCTGCCCCGGGTGTACATGAGTTCCCCCTCCCGTACCCCCCTCGCACATCCCTCTTCCCCTTATCCTCCCTCTGGGTCATCCCCGCAAACCAGCCCTGAGCATCCTGTAATATTCATCGACCCTATTTTTAAGTTTAACAGTAATTTTTTAAAAACTGGCAAAAATAATCAACAAACATAATAAAATATTTTATATTATGAAAATGAAAATTCATGATAAGCACTACTCCAAATAATATTCCAAAATATAGATAGTGAAATTAATTAAATAAAATAAACTGTTGAGAAATCAATTGTTATATCTTCAAATTTGTAATGATTAATCAATATACGGTGTTAAAAAGAAACCTTAGATATCATTTATATATCCCACTTGAGACCAAATTTATTTTCAGTTGGGTTAAAATTCCCAGTATCAATATATAAAATGAGGACACTAAAAAAATAGAAGAAAATAATGTTTACTGATTACTTGTTCAGTGTATGGAAGTAAAACACAGGCATACAAAGAAAGGAAGACATCAAAGGAAGAGTTCCACTGACTATATATAATATGTAACTTTTGTAAACAATATCATTGCATGCAAAAATGAAAGAGTGATGGTACATAGGGACAATTCTGTGAATTTGTAGAAAAAAAGAGACACAGTTCTTAACAGGCAAAATTTTTACAAATAAATGATAGATACAAAAGTTTCTCTTTAGGAAAGTGGGCAAACTATCTGAATATGTAATGAGAAAGAAGAAATAAAAATGGCAAAAATATACAAAAAGTTAATACTCTTTAGTAATTTGAGAAATGCAGATAAAATAAAAAACTTTATATGTATATATGTATATATATACACACACAAATATATATTTGATATTACATATATATTTATATATATCTCAAACTGGCCAAGGCAATCCTTAATGCTGGCAATAATAAGGACAGGTATTAAATTGGCACAGCAGGTATTAAGTTGGTACAGCCTGCTTAGAATACATGATAACAATATATGCCATGAAACCTTAAATAACTTTCTCACTTCTAGGTATGTAGCCAAAGAAAATGATCAGAGGTATAGTCAAACACTTAGTAAGTGCATCAGTTCAGTTCAGTTCAGTTCATTTCAGTCGCTCAGTCGTGTCCGACTCTCTGCGACCCCATGAATCACAGCACGCCAGGTCTCCCTGTCCATCACCAACTCCCGGAGTTCACTCAAACTCATGTCCATAGAGTCGGTGATGCCATCCAGCCACCTCATTCTCTGTCGTACCCTTCTCCTCCCGCCCCCAACCTTTCCCAGCATCAGTCTTTTCCAGTGAGTCAACTTGTCGCATGAGGTGGCCAAAGTATTGGAGTTTCAGCTTAGCATCAGTCCTTCCAATGAACAACCAGGATTGATCTCCTTTAGAATGAACTGGTTGGATCTCCTTGCAGTCCAAAGGACTCTCAAGAGTCTTCTCCATATTACAATAACAGAATATTGTAGATAAACTCAATGTCTAACTATAAGCAAATTGTCTTAAAACCATATGATGAAATGAGTTGTAGTGATTGAAAATCATCTTCTAAAAATAAACATTTGATAAACTCAGAAATCTTTAAAGACATGTAAAGCAAAAATTAAAAACAAAATAATGTTTTGGTTATGATATTAATAAATATTGTATAAAAATGAATACTCATTTTTTCATTATGGTAAAATGATTTGTGATCATTTTACTTCTTAAATATGTTTTAAAATTTGCCATTTATAAAATCTGACTGCTGAAGTATAATTGGTTTTTTTCATGTAAGAAAGAAATATTTACTCAGAGCTTGGATATCATTCTCAGAGCCAATAGATTTCCTCATTATCCCCCAAAACTATAATTGGAGTGACTTGAGCCTTCTTCTATACTAGTAAAATAAAATAATTCAGACTTCTCTAAATAGCAAATTCCAGTTCTTTAAAGTTCAATAATTTTCAGGCATTTTTTTCTAGCACTTCTCAAATATTAATCATAAAATTCTACTTTTTTCTGTTATGTAACAGGAGAAATGCCATCCAACTTAATTTTCGGAATTCTCAGACCTCCAGATTTACACATTTACACATTTAGGTGTTACCTAACACCTAACCCGTGGTCACGTATGGATGTGAGAGTTGGACTGTGAAGAAGGCTGATCGCCGAAGAATTGATGCTTTTGAACTGTGGTGTTGGAGAAGACTCTTGAGAGTCCCTTGTACTGCAGGGAAATCCCACCAGTCCATTCTAAAGGAGATTAATCCTGGGTGTTCATTGGAAGGACTGATGCTAAAGCTGAAACTCCAATACTTTGGTCACCTCATGCGACGAGTTGACTCACTGGAAAAGTCTCTGATGCTGGGAAAGGTTGGGGGTGGGAGATGAAGGGGACGACGGAAAATGAGATGGCTGGATGGCATCACCGACTCTGTGGACATGAGTTTGAGTGAACTCCGGGAGTTGGTGATGGACAGGGAGGCCTGGCGTGCTGTGATTCATGGGGTCGTGGAGAGTCGGACACGACTGAGCGACTGAACTGAACTGAACTGAACTGAACACCTAACTTTAGAAGTCAGAGTTCACCAAATGACTATATGCAAGGAAATACATTTTTATTCCCTCTGCCCTGTTCTATATCCTCAGCACCCTGCATCAGTAGCTTTCTTTTTCACATGTTCTCAAGAACACATCTAATTATTCAGACCAAATTTTCACATTTTTCTCTATCTTCAATTCTATTGTTAATATACCCAGTTGTAATCCAAACCTATACTCCTTCCTGAGTTCAAGCCCTCAGCATTTCTCAATACTGCTCATTCTCTCAACTACCCATTTGTTATAAAACAGCCACAGGAGCTATTTAAAAATATCAATTAGATGATGTCATTCTCTGACTTAAAACATCTCCAGAACTTTCTGTTTTAATTTAGGTTTCCCCAGAATCACACCATGGTGTGGATTGAGGTATAAAGAGTTTATTTGACAGCTAATCCCAAGGAACACCAGTCAGACTGGACATAACACAGAGAAAGGGATGAAGTCATAAACAATGTATTATCAAGTCAACTGCCACTATGAGCAAGTGAATCCCATAGGGAATTCTAGAAGTCAGCATATAGCATGTGCCTCTAGGAATCCCACTTAGATGAACAAAGAAGCCAGTTCCTCTTAGACATTTGCTGAGGTTGTTCCTATAAGGGGTGGCAGGTGGGGACCACAGGCTTTAATTCCTCAGCATTTCTGGCCTGCCACTCATTCATGTGTAACAACCTCCAGTGGACCAAGAAAGAGAGAGACAGAGACAGAGCACTCAAGCCCAAAGTAAAAGACACTGGAAACTGGAAGGCAGGACTGAGGGCCTAGAAAAGATAAGGTCCATCAAGGATAGAACCCTGAGAGCTAAATGACATTGCACCTTTTGTACCACTCTGATTCATGCACAACTTACTTAACCTCAAGAAAGTGAATTGTTATATTCTTTATATACATATAGAATACAATGGAATTCCCTGGTGGCTCAGATGGTACAGTATAAGTCCATTCCTGAAATTGATCTCAAGGTGGAAATTAATATTTATCATTTTCCTTGGAGACACAGTTTTGAGAGCATTAGCCCACTATGGACCCCTTTGCTGGTAAAGCAATACAGCTATTCTTTTCTTCTTCAACACTCCCCAAATATTTATCATCTATCTCTATTGATATTTCTACATTCCATTTAATTTTGGTCAGTATTTCTGTTGAATTAAGTTAGAGTCCTTCAACCTCAACACTGTTAACATTTTGGGACAAATAATTCTTTGTTATGGGAGATGCCTTGGAGGATGTTAGGTACCATCCCTGACTTCAACCCACAGACACCATTAGTACAGTTCAGTTCAGTGGCTCAGTCATGTCCAACTCTATGCAACCCCATGAACCACAGCACGCCAAGCCTCCCTGTCTATCACCGACTCCCAGAGTCCACACAAACCAATGTCCATTGAGTCAGTGATACCATCCAACCATCTCATCCTCTGTCATCCCCTTCTCTTCCTGCCCCCAATCCCACCCAGCATCAGGGTCTTTTCCAATGAGTCAACTCTTCACATGAGGTGGCCAAAGTATTGGAGTTTCAGCTTTAGTATCAGTCCTTCCAATGAACACCAGGGACTGATCTCCTTTAGGATGGACTGGTTGGAGCTCCTTGCAGTCCAAGGGACTCTCAAGAGTCTTCTCCAACACCACAGTTCAAAAGCATCAATTCTTCTGTGCTCAGCTTTCTTTATAGTCCAACTCTCACATACATACATGACCACTGGAAAAATCATGGCCTTCTTCCCCCAAATTGTGATTATAAAGGTCTCTCAGTTCAGTTCAGTTCAATCACTCAGTTGTGTCCGACTCTTTTTGACCCCATGAATCACAGCACACCAGGCCTCCCTGTTCATCACCAACTCCCAGAGTTCACTCAAACTCATGTCCATTGAGTTGGTGATGCCATCCAGCCATCTCATTCTCTCTCGTCCCCTTCTCCTCCTGCCCCAAATCCCTCCCAGCATCAGAGTCTTTTCCAGTGAGTCAACTCTTCGCATGAGATGGCCAAAGCATTGGAGTTTCAGCTTTAGCATCAGTCCTTCTAATGAACACCCAGGACTGATCTCCCTTAGAATGGACTGGTTGGATCTCCTTGCAGTCCAAGGGACTCTCAAGAGTCTTCTCCAACATCACAGTTCAAAAGCATCAATTCTTCGGTGATCAGCTTTCTTCACAGTTCAACTCTCACATCCACACATGATCACTGGAAAAACGATAGCCTTGACTAGACGGACCTTGGTTGGCAATGTAATGTGTCTTCTTTTTAATATGCTATCTAGGTTGGTCATAACTTTCCTTCCAAGGAGTAAACGTCTTTTAATTCCATGGCCCTAAAAGTCTCTAGATAGTGCCAAATGTACACCAGGGGGGAAAATTCACCCCTTCTCCCAGATGAAAATCACTAGGTGAATAGCCTATTGGATCATCATTACCTTGAACCCTTGGGATCTTAACCTCTCATTACTACACACTTGTCAGGCTAAATCTGACAGGCTAAAGCTGTTGCTTTTGATTAATTGCCTAATCATGGCTATTACTAGGGGTGAAAAAGACCCAAACCAAGAAGAGCCCTATGGGACTTCCTGAGTTCCAAGCATAATCATGTCTGCCTCCATTACATAGTATCACCATTTCTTCATGAAAATAAGGCTCATTTCTTCACGTCAGTAAAACAATTTCATTTATTGGTGTAAGGATCAATTAACAACCAGGTGGCCATCATAGCTTTAGGTTTAGGGGAACCTTACCTGAAGGACTTATGCTAAAGCTGAAACTCCAATACTTTGGCCACCTCATGCGACGAGTTGACTCACTGGAAAAGAGTCTGATGCTAGGAGGGATTGGGGGTAGGAGACAGGGACAACAGAGAATGAGATGGCTGGATGGCATCACTGACTTGATGATCATGAGTTTGAGTGAACTCTGGGAGTTGGTGATGGACAGGGAGGCCTGATGTGCTGTGGTTCATGGGGTCGCAAAGAGTTGGACACGACTGAGCCACTGAACTGAACTGAACTACCTGCATCTACCGGTGGAAGGCCCCATCACATCATGGCTGGAACCAGGATCTCTAGTCTAAATTAGCCTAAAGTTGTGGAGAGGAAAAGTACAAAGTGACAATGAGATTGTCCACCCTGACTTCCGCCTCTCTGTTCCCAGACCTAATTATTCTACCTGGTGGGACATAATATCATATAATAGTTCATAATTCAAATTATATACTGCAGCTTGAAAGAAAATGCTCCAGTTCCAGAAGCCTGGCGTTCTAGGTGTACTGTTCAGAGGCCACCTGCATTAGTTTTCTATAGCTAGTAACAAATGACCACAAACTTAGTGAGTGAACACAACTCCCATTTATTAACTCACTTCCTGTAGGTCAGACGTTCAGCACAGCTTGACTAAATTCAGGGTATCACAAGGCTGAAATCAGAGTTGGTTGTGTTAGTTCTCATCTGGAGGCTCAGGGACAAAAAAAACCTACTCCAAAGCTCATTCAGGTTATTGGCAGAATTCAGTGCCTTGTGGTTTTAGGACTAAAGTCCCCTGTGAAGTCCTTGCTAGATATCATTAGGGTGATCATTCAGCTCATCAAAGGTGATTGAATTCTTTTGCCAAATGTCCCCTTCCATCTTCAAATCAGCAACAGTACACCACATCATGTCATTGCTTTGAATCTCTAATTTCCCCTTCTGTCACTAGCCAGAGAAAATTGTCTGCATTTAAGGGCTCATGTGATAGATCGATACCATTTCTGTCCTTTATCGAGCCCATCTTTGCATGAAATGCTCCCTTGATATCTCTAATTTCCCTGAAGAGATCTCTTGTTTTTCCTATTCTGTTGTTTTCCTCTATTTCTTTGCATTGATCACTGAGGAAGGCTTTCTTATCTTCCTTGCTATTCTTTGGAACTCTGCATTCAGATGCTTATATCTTTCCTTTTCTCCTTTGCTTTTCGCTTCTCTTCTTTTCACAGCTATTTGTAAGGCCTCCTCAGACAGCCATTTTGCTTTTTTGCATTTCTTTTCCATGGGGATGGTCTTGGTCCCTGTCTCCTGTACAATGTTACGAACCTCCGTCCAGAGTTCATCGGGCACTCTATCAGATCTAGTCCCTTAAATCTATTTCTCACTTCCACTGTATAATCATAAGGCATTCGATTTAGGTCATATCTGAATGGTGTAGTGGTTTTCCCTACTTTCCTCAATTTAAGTCTGAATTTGGCAATAAGGACTTCATGATCTAGGCCACAGTCAGCTCCTGGTCTTGTTTTTGCTAACTGTATACAGCTTCTCCAAATTTGGCTGCAAAGAATATAATCAATCTGATTTTGGTGTTGACCATTTGGTGATGTCCATGTGTAGAATCTTCTCTTGTGTTGTTGGAAGAGGGTGTTTGCTATGACCAGTGTATTCTCTTGGCAAAACTCTATTAGCCTTTGCCCTGCTTCATTCTGTGCTCCAAGGCCAAATTTGCCTGTTACTCCCAGTGTTTCTTGGCTTCATACTTTTGCATTCCAGTCCCCTATAATGAAAAGGACATCTTTTTTGGGTGTTAGTTCTAAAAGGTCTTGTACATCTTCATAGAACCGTTCAACTTCGGCTTCTTCAGCGTTACTGGTTGGGGCATATGCCTGGATTCCTGTAATATTGAATGGTTTGCCTTGGAAACGAACAGAAATCCTTCTGTCATTTTTAAGATTGCATCCAAGTACTGCATTTCGGACTTTTTTGTTGACTATGATGGCTACTCCATTTCTTCTAAGGGATTCCTGCCCACAGTAGTAGATATAATGGTCATCCGAGTTAAATTCACCCATTCCAGTCCATTTTAATTCACTGATTCCTAGAATGTCTATGTTCACTCTTGCCATCTCCTGTTTGACCACTTCCAATTTGCCTTGATTCATGGACCTAACATTCCAGGTTCCTATGCAATATTGCTCTTTACAGCACCGGACCTTGCTTCTATGACCAGTCACATCCACAACTGGGTATTGGTTTTGCTGTTGCTCCATCCCTTTATTCCTTCTAGAGTTATTTCTCCACTGATCTCCAGTAACATATTGGACACTACCGACCTGGTGAATTCCTCATTCAGTATCCTATCATTTTGCCCTTTGATACTGTTCATGGGATTCTCAAGGCAAGTATACTGAAGTGGTTTGCCATTCCCTTCTCTAGTGGACCACATTCAGCTGTGGTCCATGTGATCAGATCGACTAGTTTCCTGTGATTATAATGTCAGTGTGTCTGCCCTCTGATGCCCCCTCGCAATACCTACCATCTTATTTGGGTTTCTCTTACCTTGGGTGTGGAATATCTCTTCACAGCTGCTCCATGAAAGAGCAGCTGCTGCACCTTACCTTGGATGAGGGGTATCTCTTCAAGGCCACCCCTCCTGACCTTGAACGTGGAGGAGCTCATCTCCGCCCTTCTGCGCCTGCCCAGCCACTGCCTATTGGACGTAAGGTAGCTCCTCTCGGCCGCCGGCCCTGGCCTTAGGCGTTGGGTAGCTCCTCACGGTCTCGGTTGCGCTGGGACCGGGGTTTCTCATGTCTGCGCCACGGGGACCGGCGTCTCTTGCAGAAGATATTAAGAAGAGGTGGAAAGAATCCACAGAAGAACTGTACAAAAAAGATCTTCACGACCAAGATAGTCACGATAACGTGATCACTGACCTAGAGCCAGACATCTTGGAATGTGAAGTCAAGTGGGCCTTAGAAAGCATCACTGAGAACAAAGCTAGTGGAGGTGATGCAATTCCAGTTGAGTTATTTCAAATCTTGAAAGATGATGCTGTGAAAGTGCTGCACTCAATATGCCAGCAAATTTGGAAAACTCAGCAGTGGCCACAGGACTGGAAAAGGTGTCTTCATTCCAATCCCAAAGAAAGGCAATGCCAAAGAATGCTCAAACTACCGCACAATTGCACTCATCTCACACGCTAATAAAGTCATGCTCAAAATTCTCCAAGCCAGGCCTCAGCAATATGTGAACTGTGAACTTCCAGATGTTCAAGCAGGTTTTAGAAAAGGCAGAGGCACCAGAGATCAAATTGCCAACATCCGCTGGATCATGGAGAAAGCAAGAGAGTTCCAGAAAAACATCTATTTCTGCTTCATTGACTATGCCAAAGCTTTTGACTGTGTGGATCACAATAAACTTTGAAAAATTCTGAAAGAGATGGGAATACCAGACCTCCTGACCTGCCTCTTGAGAAACCTGTATGTAGGTCAGGAAGCAACAGTCAGAACTGGACATGGAACAACAGACTGGTTCCAAATAGGAAAAGGAGTACGTCAAGGCTGTATATTGTCACCTTGCTTATTTAACTTATATGCAGAGTACATCATGAGGAATGCTGGGCTGGAAGAAGCACAAGCTGGAATCAAGATTGCTGGGAGAAATATCAATAACCTCAGATATGCCGATGACACTACTGTTATGGCAGAAAGTGGAGAGGAACTAAAAAGCCTCTTGATGAAAGTGAAAGAGGAAAGTGAAAAGGTTGACTTGAAGGTCAACATTCAGAAAACAAAGATCATGGTATCTGGTCCCATCACTTCATGGGAAATAGATGGAAAAACATTGGAAACAGTGTCAGACTTTATTTTTGGGGGCTCCAAAATCACTGCAGATGCTGATTGCAGCCATGAAATTAAAAGATGCTTACTCCTTGGAAGGAAAGTTATGACCAACCTTGATAGTATATTAAAAGCAGAGACATTACTTTGCCAACAAAGGTCTGTCTAATAAAGGCTATGATTTTTCCCGTGGTCATGTATGGATGTGAGAGTTGGACTGTGAAGAAAGCTGATCGCCGAAGAATTGATGCTTTTGAACTGTGGTGTTGGAGAAGACTCTTGAGATTCCCTTGGACTGCAGGGAAATCCCACCAGTCCATTCTAAAGGAGATCGATCCTGGGTGTTCATTGGAAGGACTGATGCTAAAGCTGAAACTCCAATACTTTGGCCACCTCATGCGACGAGTTGACTCACTGGAAAAGTCTCTGATGGTGGGAAAGTTTGGGGGTGGGAGATGAAGGGGACGATGGAGAATGAGATGGCTGGATGGCATCACCGACTCTGTGGACATGAGTTTGAGTGAACTCCGGGAGTTGGTGATGGACAGGGAGGCCTGGCGTGCTGTGATTCATGGGGTAGCAGAGAGTCGGACATGACTGAATGATTGAACTGAACTGAACTGTGATAGATCGATACAGATAGTCACCCTATCTTAAGGTCAACTGATTTGGAATATTAATTTCATAAGCAAATTCCTTTATTGAAAGATTAGTGTTTGAATAACTGGGAAAAGATATGTATTTACCAGGGGATTGAACTCTTAGGGACACATCCTAGAATTGTGACTATCAAACCGTTCCAAATTTCTGTCAATCTCTAGCTTCACCATGATACAGTATAAGGCAGAAACAATGGGATCCAAGGTCATATGCCCATCATCACACTTCCTTCAAAAAGTGTGGATTCCTTGGTCCAAAGCTGTGTTATGTTGGATCCTATCTGATAAACACTCAGAACTCTTTAATAGTGATGCTGGCAGAGGCACTATTGGCATGAAAGGTAAACCCATATTCATAATCTGCATCATCTAAATAATGATGAATTGATGCCCCTCCAAAGATGGAAGAGGTAGGTCTGATGTGATCAGTGTGTTCCAAGTTACTTATTAATCTCCTGGATTAATGGGGCCTCAGAGTTTTTCCCAAGGCTGCTTTGATATTCAGCAACAACAGTAGCTAGTTCAATCTGGGACCTATTTTCCGTCCTTGCTCCCAGGGCCTCTCCATTTTGGGCCTGTTGTGCAAGCAATGAAGTGGGTGAGGGTAGCATTTGGTGAAGCTCTGTGGGATGATCACTCTATCCACTGATTTTAAGTATGGTGGATGTCCTGGTAATCGTTAATGTGGGACAAAACGATTCATACGTTGTGTGTTCATTCCTATAGATCTATCCATATATTCCTTTCTCAGAACTTACTGCATTGTAGCTTTAAGACTTGTTCCTCCCAGGTCCCTGAACAATCAACCAAACTATTTGCCACTGATGAAGAATTTGTGTATATTCTTAATTTCAACCCTTTTTCTCCCCCTCTAAATTGATGGCTAGGAGACCTGCTAGAAGTCCTGACAATTGAAAGGATTTCCGCCTCATTGCTGTCTTTCATGAGCATTGCTATGTAGAGCTGTAATGTATTAGTAACCAACTTTAAGTGTTTGACATGCTAACAAGCCAATCCATCTTCTTTTAAAACAGCTTTATTGAAATATAAAGCATGTACCATACAATTGCCCCACCCATTTAAATTACACAAAGTAATGGCTTTTCATATAGTCACAAAATTGTGCATTCATCACACAACTCATTTTAGCACATTTTAATGACCCTCCCTCCTAACCATCATCCTCCAAACCTTCTATCCCCAGTAATGGGTAATCACTAATCTGCTTCCTGTCTCTGTGAATTTGCTTAATCTGGACATTTTGTATAAGTGGAATCATATAGTATGTGGTCCTTTGTAACTGACTTCTTTCACTTAACACAATATTTTTAAGAGTTATCGATGTTGTATCATGTATTAGTACTTTATTTATATGGTTAAATAATATCCATTTATGACTATATCACGTTTTTCTTTATTCATCAGTTGATAACATTTTGATTGTTTCCACTTTTTGACTTCTATAAATAATATTGCTATGAACATTGATGTATACAAATTTTTGTGTGGCTTGATAAACCTTTGAACCTGGCCAGGTTTTTCCTTCTCTATCAGAGAGAAACTTAATAAATACCTTATTAAATCCTATGTGTAATTATACTGAGTCACTGGTGCAAGGAATGTCATTGGGTTCTGAGCTGTCTGTTTAGGAATGATCCCAAATGTAGACCTTTTCTTGTATGGTAGATTGTTGCTGTCCCTGGCAGACCTTATAACTTGATGAGTGAAAATAACTAATTTATGATGAAAACTCTGGTTGCATAGACTTTTGATATACTATGGTCAGGCACTTTCTCCACCAAGGTCCAATACCATGGCAAGAGATGATTTTTGAACAGTGTAGGCTTGTCTTCTGCATAATGTCCAATCTTGCTTCAGAACCTAAAGATTTTGCTTTGAAATCTCTTCCTGGGGGTTCCCCAAGATTCAATATGTTGCTATTATTTACCACAGATGCTTAAAAACTCTGGAATTTGCTATATCTTATGCATCAAGTGGCAAAACTGCTTGCACCACAATCTGAATTTGTCACGAAATTGTTTCTTGCTGCAGATCCTGCTCAAAAAGGCAGCCTTTTAAGTAGCCTGATAAATAGATCAAAGAATACTTTTAAGTGTAGCACCAGCCATTTTTGCTATAACTTCCATTGTATTCAAAACTAAAAGCTGAGCAACATGTTCATGGCATGCAAATCACTTCATAACCTGTCCTTCCTCACTTCCCCAACCTCAGCTCATACCACTCTCCCTTTTGTTACAAAATTTGATCCACCTTCTGGCCTTCTCATATTCTGTGCTTCTGACCTGAATGACTGCACATCTCCTCAGACTACCTCCTCAGGAGTCAGGTCTCTGTTCAAATACCACCACCACAGATTCAGAGAGCCCTTGTTCCACTGCCCTTTAAGTTTTCTTCCTTCCTTTCACTTTCCCTTGCTTTGCATTGCTTTTTGATTCCTTTTCATTTCTTTATAGAACTTGTATCTAAAATTATAATACACATTTTTCTGGTCAATTCATGTACATTTATTTTAATAGAGTTTTACTAAATCAACTTGGAAGCAATAACACTGCCCTGCTTTCCGTGCTTCCACGAACCTCTTGAGTTTTCTAAAAAGTCTTCCAAAATATACCCGGATGATTTGAATACATGTAATTCATGGAGAGTCAAGTTCTCAAGGCTTGTGGGTTTGGTTACGAGCTTCTTAATGTCTTAGATTTAAGTGAGTGGTTTACAACATTTCCTCATCCATTTACATCATTTGATGGCCTCCAAAACCCTGCCAGTCCAGTGGCACACTGAACTTTTTTATCTAATTTTTTCCCCATAAGAATGTAAGTTCCACAGAATCATGGAACATGCCTGCCTGGGTCACTGGTACATGCCTTCCATCTAGCACAGGTGCTAAATGAGACAATGAAGAAAATAGAGGTATTATCATGGGTAGTCATTTTATACAAAGAGGAACTGACATTTTAACTGCATAAAAATAAGCGTATCTTAGGGGGTACGATTAAAAACTTGGGTGAATATCAAAATAAAGAATTCCAGGTGTGAAGACTTTTCTTAATACAAAAGAATAAACCATCAGCACATTTTAATGGAACATAATAATAGGAGCTGAGACCTATAGCCAAATCTTACCTTAGGGTTTTATGACAAGTAACTATTTGAGAACATTTTTCTAAATGCTCCATTATGTTTAGCAAAAACTTATTAAGAATGGAACCATTCTTATTTTGAGACATGCAGAGTTAATGACCTTATTTAACAACCAAATCTGTACTGCCCCCATTATGAAGTAGCGTATAGCTATTACCTCAGTGTTCAAGATTTGTATATTTGGAGAGTAATGAGTCTGAAGGAGTAAATCTTAGCAGTATTTAAAATTATGAGTTTCTCATTTAGAAGTTTTATTGGAAAATCTATACACTCATTTTTTTTTGTTGGACTCTACCTGAACAGACTGAGGTGAAAGTAAATTTTCAATGGTTCCTCAAATGTCCCTAGACACTTAAGTTTATACACAACAAAATGGATATATTATCTCTAGGATGAGGGAGAGATAACTGAACAGAAAGTGTGAACAAAGCCTAAGAATTTTTGTTTGTTCATAGGCTTAAACAAAGACAGGAATGTCAATAGATTTATAGCATCCAGAACGAGGGCATAGATGACACTATCTATTTTGCACTGCCCAGCCCATCCAAATGAACTGCACACTCATTAAGAGATATATCAGCTAAATGAAGTCCACAGGTAAGAGAATGGTCATGCTAGAGAAGACTGGCATTAATAACAGAGGAAAGGGATATTTAGCAAAGAGTAAGCAAAAGTGTAGATGGGAGCGTGCTAATGGTCTTCAGTTCTTAAACAGAACTTATATATAGCACTGAGAACAATTAGCAATATTTACAGATAGTTGAACTGTAGTCACTCTGTGCAGAATCTTTCTGACAACAATGTTCAATTCTTCCCTACTTCCTCTCAGTGAGGTGGGATTTTCAACCTCAGGCAGTTAAAAGAATCAGCAAAACTGTACTTCAGAAAAATACAAATGTTTACCAAGTTCATTTGGGCCAGTTGATATTATAACGGCAGACACACATCATTATAAATGTATCCAAACTCAATGAATGTACAACACCAAGAGTGAACCCTAATGTAAACTATGGATTTGGGGTTCAAACCTAGTGATATATCAGGGTAGCTTAATCAACTGTAACAAATGTGTCACGCTGGTGGTGCTGCTGTTAATGGGGAAGGTTATGCATGGGTGGGAGCAAGAAAAATCACTGTACCTTCCACTCAATCTTGAGATGAACCTAAAACTGTTCTAAAAAATAAAGTCAAGCATAGCAATATGTCAGGGTAGCTTCATCAACTGTAACAAATGTGTCACTCTGGTGGTGCTGTTGTTAATGGGGAAGGTTATGCATGGGTAAGAGCAAGAAAAATCACTGTATCTTCCACTCAATTTTGAGATGAACCTAAACCTGCTCTAAAAAATAAAGTCTAATAATACATTATTAAAAATTCATTGGGGCCAGAATTAAAAATCAAGATTAGAATTCATTCATAATATCATAAGGCCTGAATCTTAAGAAGGTCATTGCAACTGGGTAGGAAAAGATTGTCATGAAAACAATCAGGAACATTGATTGGCAGATTGTAAGGGAGAAGAGGTGGTCCTGGCTGACTTTATTACATTCTGGATGTAGCAGAGCATTTCCAAAGGTGGCTGCAATGATATTGTATCTTGCCACCTTTGGTGATAAAATTTTGTGTCTCCTCTCATCCAGAAATGGAGTCTGCTCCTATTGTCCCCCTCCCACCCCTTGATTTAGATGGCTAGTGAGTTGTTTCAGTAAACAGAACGTGGAAGGAGTGATGACGTGCCTGTTCTGGGTTTGGACAAAGGTGTCTGGTGGTTCTGTCTTCTCTTCTGGAAGGGGGCTGCCATGCTACAAGGAGCTACAGATTAGCCTGCTGGAGTGAGAGCCACATAGACACTACTAAAGGATGAGACATTGCAAAGAAAGAGAGATGGTGTTGGGCACCAAACTGCCTCTGTGGGGCTTCAGGCACAGCCAGGCTGCCCATTAATGCAGCTGGGTGAATGACCCCTATGACAATATTCACTTAGAGCAACAACTGTAATCTGTGGAGTTTTCGAAATGAGATTTGTAGTTTTATAAGAAGAGGGAGAAATCTCTCTCTTTTTTTGCCTCCGTCTGTCTCTCTCTTTCTTTTTTTCTGATGACGTGTAAGAAGACAGCCAGTAAGAACATAATAAGAACATAGCCAGAAGTCAGCTGTCTACAAGCCAAGAAGAGAGCTCTTACCCAGGAACCATATTGACTGACTGGTACCTTGATCTTGGATTTCTCATTCTCCAAAACAGTGAGAAATAAATTTCTGCTGTTTAAGACACCCAGACTTTGGTAGTTTGTTACAGCAGCCTGGGGTGACTAAGGCAGGGGAACTGGTCTGGGTAATCTGCTTCTTTGTAATTTCAGAATTTACTCAGAGTTCCTTAGGTATAAGATTTAGGAGAACTGAGGATACTTATCTAGCTTTCTTGATAGCTGATACATATTTAAAATATATTTTAAGTAGCAATGCAACTGTATTACATTGTAATAAGTTTTTCAACATATTAATGCTTCAGTTTTTCCAGATCCTGAAAAACAACGTTACATATGTTCACACCTCTCCACCTCCACTTTGTAATATTCTTCCACTGGTTTGTAACAGGGATTCTGAATCCCTGTAAAGAAAACAGATAATAATTCAAAACTCATTTACAAAAATCCTGGGTGTTCATTGGAAGGACTGATGCTAAAGCTGAAACTGCAATACTTTGGCCACCTCATGCGACGGGTTGACTCACTGGAAAAGACTCTGATGCTGGGAAAGGTTGGGGGCGGGAGGAGAAGGGGACGACCGAGAATGAGATGGCTGTATGGCATCACCGACTCTGTGGACATGAGTTTGAGTGAACTCCGGGAGTTGGTGATGGACAGGGAGGCCTGGCGTGCTGTGATTCATGGGGTCGCAAAGAGTCGGACACAACTGAGCGACTGAAATGAACGGAACTGAACTGACAGATTGATATTGTGATAATGAACCCAATAAGAAATCAGATCTCTGTAAAAAGTTGATAAGAAATGAAACGTCTAGATAAAAAGAGAAAAGGTAAGATGAAAGGAGAAAACCATTTTGAATTCTTTTTAATGCGTTTTAATTTATCAGCAGTATCAGTGAATAACAAAATAACTATATGTATGTAGAGTGGTTCAGACAAATTTGTAAGGAGGAAGAAAACCTGTAGGATTTTTTAAAGTCACATTCCTATAAGATGTCACTGTTTACATAAGATAAGAAAGGGAACAACTTCTGTGCATAGAGAATACAGTATAAACAGTAGAGAAATTGCCAGTGCGCTCCAGATAAGATCAGATTAGGAAAACCATGGGGTATCCTCTACCTCTGCCTCAGATAAGCAGAGGAGTAAGGGTCAATGTTAAAGAGAAAGGAATATAAATTAGGACTGGGGAGGAAAATAATCTATAAGAGATGGCCACTGGTAAATAAGCCTTTTCTTTCCTCTATTACGTTGTGGGTGCAAAGTAAAACAGGGTGTAAAGAACACTAAAATGTCCATTAGTTTTGTGATTACAAAGGAATTGTGGAGAGCAATATTTTTCATAGCAAGTGAAATTTTCCTATTCTACCCTTCTAACTGATATTTTAGGTCCTCTTTTCCTCTTTTGCAAGACTTGTCTCTTTATCATAGCTTGACAAAGAACTGAGGAGTTTCATAACAAAAACTCAGGAGAGATGGAAAGGATGGATGCTTCTATAATTTTACCTCTTCTACATCATCTAAGTGCTCAGATGGCTTTGTAGCCAATATACAGTGTTCAAAGTGGCTTTATTCATAAGAATCCCACACTGGAGACAAGCCAAATTGTATGAATATACAATGCATTGGGACATAACAATAAAATAATCTGCTGTATGAGCTGAATAGAGCCATTTAGGTGTAGTGAGCAAGCAAACAAATAACACCTGTCAAACACAGGCACACACACACAAAAACAAAACAGGAATGAATCCCATAGATAAGTGAAGTGGGGAAAAAGCTAGATGCACAAAAATGTCTATAGTCTATGCATGATTTCACTTACAGAAAGTTCAAGAACAGGCAAAATTAATTGATGATGATAGAAGTCAGAATAGTGGTTACCTCTTGAGGGCAGTGGTGTAGACAAGATAGGCACAAAGGAATTTATGGAGTGCTTTTATATCTTGATCTGAGTGGTGGTTAAAAGGATGTAAAGTGAAGTGAAGTGAAGTGAAGTTGTTCAGTCATGTCCAACTCTTTGCAACCCCGTGGACTGTAGCCTACCAGGCTCCTCCATCCGTGGGATTCTCCAGGCAAGAGTACTGGAGTAGGTTACCATTTCCTTCTCCAGGAATATTCCCAACCCAGGGATCGAACCTGGGTCTTCTGCATTGGAGGCAGGCGCTTTTAACCTCTGAGCCACCAGGGAAGCAGATAAAAGGATGTAAACATGCAAATAATTCTTAAACTGCATAGTTGAGTAATGTACTTTATACACTTTACCTTGTATATTGTATCTCAATTTAGAAAGAGACAGAGGATTGAAAAAAGGTAGAAGTTCTGTGGCAAATGTGTTAATTTTGAAGAACCCTGGTGTGAGCACTTCAAAAGAAAGACTGTTGTCCCCCAGAGCAGCTGAGACTGAGAAACAAAAAAGGCTTGTGTAACTGACAATTGGAAGAACTATTCTGCATATATTAAGACATCACAGACAGAGAAAACAAATAGTGGCTTCAATTATGAGCTCTAAATAAAGAGCCACAAGGGTGGAAGCTTCAAATTGTAGGCTTTGGCTTGCAATTTATCTACTTCTCATGTGGGCAACTCTTCGTAGCAACTTCCAGCAATAGTAGCAGAGATTTATTTTTTTAACAATGGTAAGTAATTCTTCTAAGAAATTCAAAAGGACAGCTAATAAAAAATATATATGTAAAAAGTAATTACCAGGGAAAAGCAGAATACAAATAAGACATGGATAAAAGCAATGAAGATAAAGGCAATAAAGACAGATAATTGCTATGATTACACTTTAAATTTGATTCAGCTTCTCAGCAGCCAGAAAACAGAGGTAAAGTTAATCAGTTTTTTAATTCTCATTGTCAGGAAAGAAGACAAATATCAGTCTCCTAAAGGAAATGAAAGTTTGCTTGGAATTGAATTTATGTTTAAACCCATGCTAAGTGATACCCTCTGAATTCAACAGTAGGGTAAAGTAGAAGATGACTGAAAAATTAAAATACATGGATTTTGATCGAGAACTCATCATTCTCTTCTCCAGTTGGGTAATTCTAACCTTTATGGATATCAGTTTTCCTTTCTTTAAAATAATAATGACAATCATCTTGAAAGATAACACAAATACCCTTGCTATGTGCTGGGTACTAAATTAATTCAGTCCTCACTAATGCTACCATGTTGGTAGCAACATGGGCCTTTTCCTCATTTTTCTGATAATAAAATTAGAGTGCAGAGAGGTTAAATGATTGGCCTCAAATCACACATGCAGTAAAACAAAAGTAGCCATTCTTTTTTAGTCTACCTCACCAATGTGGGTACATGCTCAGTCACATCAGTCATGTCCACTCTTTGCAACCCTATGCACTGTAGCCTGCCAGGCTCCTCTGTCCATGGGGTTCTCCAGGCAAGAACACCAGAGTGGGTTGTCATGCCCTCCTCCAGGAGATCTTCTCAACCCAGGGGTTGAACCCATAACTCCTGCATTGCAGGCAGATTCTTTACTGCTGAGCCATTAGGGAAGCCCCAACCCCACCAAGAGATTGCGCAAATCACATATGATGTTTGGTTAATCTTTCTGAAAATACAATTTGAAAAATTTAAATGGAAAAGTAACTACTTTGTACCTATTTATAAACAAGGCATTTTGTTGGACAAATTGGAGTCCATAAAGATTTAATTGGAGTCACACAGTATTCTGTGTTGACTTAATAAAAGGTAATGACTTTGAGGGCTTCCCTGGTGGCTCAGAGGTTAAAGCGTCTGCCTCCAATGCGGGAGACCCGGGTTCGATCCCTGGGTCGGGAAGATCCCCTGGAGAAGGAAACGGTAACCCACTCCAGTATTCTTGCCTGGAGAATCCCATGGACGGAGAAGCCTGATAGGCTACAGTCCATGGGGTCGCAAAGAGTCGGACATGACTGAGCCACGGAATGGAACGGAATGACTCTGAAGCTGATGGCCATGACAGGCCCTCATATAAAGATGTCTTCCCTTCACCCATCTTTTCCTATACCTTTCCAAGGATTTTGCTGATCTTTTCCAAAAACTCATTTATCCTCTCCTTATTCTTTAATTCTCTTCCCCTAGCCCTCTTTTATTCCATTTGGTATTAATTGAAATAATGGATGCTATTGTAAAATAACAAAGATGTAAGTAAGAAGAGAAAGTCAATGGAACTTATTAAAACACATTTGTAACACTTTTGATGAGAGTAAACCACAATAGTATAATAATTTTAATAGATAAAAGTTCTTAAGATGTAATGTAGATTGTCAGTAATAACTTAAGCTGATTAAAGGGAATAAAGAGAAAGTGAAGACAGTGACCATACATGACATTTTCCAAAATTTTTATTTCTTGAGTGAAATTGATGGGGATCTTAAGGTCAAAAGGAAGAATTGTTCAACTAAGTGATATTATAGCATACTTGTATATTAAGGGAAATAATTAATTAGAAAGGGGAAAATTGCTGATGCAAAGAAACGGGTTACTTGAGAGATAAAAATTCTTGAATAAACAAAAGGAGATGGGATTCAGCGACTAAATGGGTGGGTTGACTTTTAATTAACCATTCCTGAAATCACATATCTCTGGTTTTCTTTAATGAAATGTCAAAAACCCTATTGTAACATTTTAGTGCTTTGCTGCTTGCTGGCAAAAGCATCCTAACAGATTCAATGAGCATTGGGCGCATGTGAATGTAGTCTGAACGATTTGATGATAAAAAGCGAAGGGAATTGTCTCCTAGTGGCTTCTGTGTTATCAGCAAAGCAAGAATTGATGTTACTGATTGTCCACGAGGAAAATGAGAGGATTTAAGATGTTTGAGAGGAGGGAAATAAGAAAGAACCATCTTGATGAGTAGACAAGTAAATTTACTGGGGAATTACAGGATTGCTTAGCACTTTTGAGTGCACACTGAAGATTAGTGACTATAAATTTAATGTGCGAAAAAGTCAGCTTGGTTCTGTTTTCCCTCCAGGCATGTTCAAATATTCAGGTGCATGCATAGAGTAAGCAGAAGTATGAGCTTAATCAGGTTTGGCATTTGGCCAGGCAAATTCTGAAAGCACTAGAGAAAGGCAAAGGAGTAGAGGGCTTCTACAAGGGAGTGATTAATCATGGAAGTTAGCATGGTTAAACAGAAAATTGAGAGGAAGATAAGGCAGATAACAGTGAAGAAAAACTTGGGTCAAGGGATAGGATGTTTCAACGGAGGCAAAATAATTATTGGAGAAGAAGCTAAAGTGAATTAGAAAGAGCATGGAAGTGGCCAGAGGAGGGTGCTTATATATATAACATTTTTGAGAGGCTAAATACTGAACATATCAATAAAATGGAGAGTAAAGTCGTCGGAAAATGACAGGCAAAAAGCTGAAAAGGGAATGGACTAGGGACTAAGATATTTACTAACCAAGAAAAGAACCTTGAAAATTTTGAATGACAGAAAAATGGAGAACTAATAGGAGATCTAGTCTGAAATCAGGCACTCCGAAGGATTGCTTAAAAAAAAAAAAATGCAAGCTTTCAGAAAGGAGAAATCTGCTGAAAATACTAGTGAGAATTAAGGAGAAACCACACCACCTCCAAGTCCTATAGTAATGGGAAGTGACAGAAAAACCCGGCACAAACTGAGAATGCTGTGGGGAAAGTTAGCTAAATTCTATGAACTTTAGTTTTTTAGACTATCGGTTCAGTTCAGTTGCTCAGTCGTGTCCGACTCTTTGTGACCCCTGAATCACAGCACGCCAGGCCTCCCTGTCCATCACCAACTCCCGGAGTTCACTCAAACTCATGTCCATCGAGTCAGTGATGCCATCCAGCCATGTCATTCTCTGCCGTCCCCGTCTCCTCCTGCCCCCAATCCCTCCTAGCCTGAGTCTTTTCCAGTGAGTCAACTCCTCGCATGAGGTGGCCAAAGTATTGGAGTTTCAGCTTTAGCATCAGTCCTTCCAATGAACACCCAGGATTGATCTCCTTTAGAATGGACTGGTTGGATCTCCTTGCAGTCCAAGGGACTCTCAAGAGTCTTCTCCAGCACCACGGTTCAAAAGCATCGATTCTTCGGCGATTAGCTTTCTTCACAGTCCAACTCTCACATCCATACATGACCACGGGAAAAACCATAGCCTTGACTAGACGGACCTTGGTTAGCTATAGATGTTCCTAATGTTGGCTGTCTAGAGTAGTTTGAGGATAAAATGAGATAATGTATAAAACACAAGAAGGCTGTCAGTATTATAGGGCAAGAAAACATAGTCATATCCCTGTAACTCACATTTTAAAGTGCCAACCACAGTATTCAATATAGCTCTTCTGGCTGTTTGTATTGATTTTTCCTTTGTTACATGTACTCTTAAGTAGACATTGAAGAGCCAGTGATAAGAAAATTCACCTCTGTGGTGTAGCCTTAAATACCTCAAGCTGAGAATTCATTTGAAAATGATTCCATGTTAATAGTTTAGCCAGACAGCTTTCCAAGCATAGGTACATTTTCTTTAGGAAAAGACTCACCTTTAATCTAAGCTTCAAACTACATTTTCATAAAGACACAAAAATTTTGGACTCACAGGAGAAAAAAAATCACAAAATGTACAAGAAGTTCTCATGGTCAAATGGAAATACTAGACATATAATGTCAAGGCCTCAAGACTGGATATTGAAATTTTCAGACACAGAGTTTAAAATAACTATATATAATAAATGTAAAGAAATCTAATAAAATATTGGAGATAGCACAGAACAAGAAACTTTGAGAACAGCCAAGTTTACCTATGAAATGACCCATGAGAAAGAATGGGACATCTGATATATAGAAAATTTCAAAGTTATTGACATACTTCTTAAACCTGGGGATATAACACAGTCTTTGTTGTATCTTTCATATTTTTATGTTTGTAAATACACTGCTGCTGCTAAGTCGTTTCAGTCATATCTGACTCTGTGCAATCCCATAGACGGCAGCCCGCCAGGCTCCTCCATCCCTGAGATTCTCCAGGCAAGAATACTGGAGTGGGTTGCCATTTCCTTCTCCAATGCATGCTTGCATAAGTCGTTTCAGTCATGTTTGACTCTGTGCGACCCCATGGACAACAGCCCACCAGGTTCCTCCGTCCACGGAATTTTCTAGGCAATTGTACTGGAGTGGGTTGCCAGTTCCTTCTCCCTTGTAAATACACAGTATTTTATAAAATAATTAAAGTAAATAATTGTATGATCATACTTAGAAACGCTATATAGCCATTGAAAAGCTGCCAAATAGTAATATTTCAATTCCATCATTTATTGCTTATTTTTAGTTGAAATGTTATGAAAAGAGATACTCTTCATCTATTATTTAGTTACTCAGTGGTACAAAATATATACTTTCTCCTTGCTTAACTGTTTAAAAAATATTTTATCAATAAATTTAAGTCAAACTTATTATCCTTTTTGAAGTATAAATTAGCCTGTCTTTAGTCAGTGGGAGCTTATTCAAATTGACGTAATCCTAGTGTTATACACCACCTTAGTAATTTCTGATGCTTCATTATTGGCCACTGTAATAAAGTGTTCCAGGTTTAGCTGGGACATATGCTCCAGATCTACCCTCAGATAATTTTTCAAGCACCTCTAGTACTTTCATGGTAAGTGGTATTTCAAGACTACAACCTACATGCTAGGTGCTAAAACCTCTAATTAATTCTGAGTTGGTCATTTTTTCTAGGTTTTTTGGTGGTAAAGTCATAATACATTTATATTTATATGTATGTATGTGTATATTTATACAGATAGACATACTATAAGTATGTATGTTCATATTATGTTATATATATATATACATCTTGCATGTAAATATTACATATATACATATAATGTGTATCAGAATAAATACTCTTGATTTCATACTTCCACTTCAAATTTAGTACTATAAAGTTTTGTTTTTTTTTATACTTTACAATATTGTATTGGTTTTGCCATACACTGACATGAATCCGCCTCGGCTTCAATCATATGTACTAATCCAAATATATTTTCTTCCTCAGCATGGATTAGAATTCTGATTTGAAAGAACACAGGGGATTATAGAAATAAAAAAAAATTAGACTATTTTCCCCCACACATTACATAAACTAAAGTTTTATAACAGCACTATTAAAATCACCATTTCCACTGATAAATCTCAAAAAAAAAATTGCATATATTATTCACATACTCTCTGCTCATTTTTGGTATAGTTGTACTACATGGTCTGAATAGGCTCTCCCTTTTAAGTCTCACTTAAAATTAATTCTACAAATAGCTATGTGTACTGTTGATTATGAGTACTTATGTCAATGCAGTCATTTTGGTTTTCTATTAGAGGGTTGTCCTCTAATAGATTTCTCTGAAAAGGGAACAATTTTCCGAGTTTAAAAATGTGTCAACAGCAGTAAGTCTGTTGCCTTTATGTGAAAAAGTAAGTGTGCTAGCTATAAAATTTGTGCTCATGTTTTTCATTTATTGAGTATCTTAATATACAGCTCAATTTTCTCTTGATATAAATCACTGGAATGGAAAAGTTTAATGACAATATACTGTTTCTTTTCTTTTCAGTATACTTGCTATATTTTAGTATTTATCTTATACCTTTGCTTTTTTGGGGGGCCATTTCTATTATCCATATATTTGCTTCTCTGTAACTATTAATAGCTGTCATTTCCTAATTTAATCCTTCTCATCTCTTTCCATTCTTTTTTGATTTTTCTCCTTTTAATATTTCACTTTTTAATTAACATACATTATTCATTATATTTCAATGCTATATTATACATATTACATAATTATATATATACTTATATATTATATTCGAAATTTATGTTCATTTGTTCTTGTGCTTTAATCTAATTTTAGTTTCTAAATAATAATTTCTTTTGTATGCTATTTTTTTAAATCCTGTCACTCATTTTCCAAGTTTTTCTAATCCTTATTAAAGTTATTTCTTTTATTTTATAACATTTTTATATCTTTCCACTCTTTAAAAGATAAAATGTGAAATTTTTCATTTTTCATACAAGCATATCCTTCTGGTTCACTTTATTCTCCGTAGATGTCATTCTGATCCATTCTTTTATATTATGAAAAATGTGTGTGTTTTGACATTATACTTTTCTGTCATTCATTTTAACATGAAATAATTACATTTTATTCTAATTATTTCTATATTATTTACCCAGAACTTCATCAGACTAGAGGGAAAATATCAAGTGTTTTCTTTAAAAAATTAAGAAAGAAATATACTCTTCCTTTTCCATTCTAACTAGTCACTAGTTTTTTTGAAAACCAAGGAAGGAGAACAGGAGAATCATCAGATTGAAGGTTTTTCACATAAGTCTTGTCACTGGTGACACATACCTCTCGTTGGCAGAATTTTATATCTGCTCCTTTAGTGTTTCTATATTAACATGAATTTTTATTCTGCTACATGTTCCAAGATGTTCTATTTTTGCCATGTCATTGGTTTAAGAATGTCTAAAGAGATTTTTGGGGCTTCCCTTGTCGCTCAGTTGGTAAGGAACCTGCCTTTAATGCAGGAAACCTGGGTTCGATTCCTAGGTTGGGAAGACCCCTGGAAAGGGAAATGGCAACCCACTCCAGTATTCTTGCCTGGAGAATCCCATGGACAAAAGAACCTGGCAGGCTATAGTCCATGGGGTCACAAGAGTTGGACACGACTTAGCGACTACACCACCACCACCACCAAAGAGACTTTTGACAAAAGCAGATGCATTCTATCTGGTTGTGCATAGGGAGATGAAAGGTAGAGTAGTGATTAGTTATTTAAATCAGCTCAAGCTGCCTTGCGAGTGTGTGCTCAGTTATGTTTGACTCTTTAGGATCCATGGACTGAAGCTCACCAGGTTCGTTTATCCATGGGATTTCTCAGGCAAGAACACTGGAGTGGGGTGCCATTCTTCCTCCAGCAGATCTTCCTGACCAAGGGATTAAACTTATGTCTTCTTCATCTCCTATATTGGCAGGTGGATTCTTTACCAGTGAAGCACATTATTATTACCATAGATTAAGTAGCTTCAATAGGGAAAACTTATTTCTTATAGTTCTGGAGCCTGGTAAATCCAAAGATCAATATGACAATAAAATAGGTTTAATTCTGAGGCCTCGTTTTTTTTGGCTTGTAGGTGGTTACCCGTTTGCCATGTGCTCAAAAGACCTCTTTGTGTATTTGGTGATAGAGAAATCTCACTTTCCTCCTTTTCTTATAAGACCACCAATTTTATTGATTATGACTCTATTCTTATGACTTCATTTAACTATGATTAGCTCCATAATGCCCTATATCCAAATACTGTCATGTTGGGAATTAGGGCTTCAGCATATGAAATAATGGAAACACAGTTCGGTCCATAGCATTAGCACAATGAAATAAACTCATTCTTTAAGTATGACATATTAAATTAATACCTGGTATTAATATTTATTTGTTAATCTAATTAATATAGACATGTCTTTAGAACCATTGTGTTAAGTATAATTCTATTGTACCTAGGTTTGCTAGACATCAAATAAGACCTTATTCTGTTACTAATTTGTCAACAAAAAATAGTAACAATGTGAAAAAAATTTTTTTAAGGAAAGTAAGATGTGTTTTCAGTAAAAGAAGACATTTCTCATTTCAGTATGAGAAATGAAAAAGTACTGAAATGAGTGAACTATGCATGATCAGGATTTACTAAGATTGGATTGCATTTAGTTGAGTAAATGGGTTTTGTTGGGAATGACATGGGCTTCCCAGGTGGTTCAGTGGTAAAGAATCCACCTGCCAATCGAGGAGATGCAAGAGATGCAGGTTCATTCTCTGGGTTGGGAAGATCCTCTGGAGAAGTGAATGGAAACTCATTCTAGTATTCTTGCCTGGAAAACCCCATGGACAGACAAGCCTGGTAGATTATAGTCCATGTGGTCACAAAGAGTCAGACAAGACTGAGCAACTGAGCAACAACAAATGTGAAAATGAAAATATCCGTCTATATTTGGAACAAGGGAATGATGAGTTTAAGATGAAAAGTATAAGACACTGTTCAGTCTAATAGGCTAAAATTGCTCCTGAGGAAGACTAAGTTGACAGAGTTAGCCTGTAATTGTAGACATTGAATTAGGGGAATATAGGATGTCATCAAAATAAGAGTCAGCTGTACTGAATACAGAATATAATTTGTGTTATGGTTTTGAGCACTGAAATTCAGAGAAGTGAAGATCACACACCTACTCCCTTTGCTGCCATTATAAACTTCACAGTTTTTCTGAGGGTTTTTCTTAGAAATATTTTGAGTCTTTGGTTTTTGTAATGCTGAAACTAAATGAAACAGGCCTGCAAAGGAATATTAATTTGTGAAAATTGAACAGAAATGAAAGAACACTGAAGCTATTTTCCCTCTGCAGGATGAATACTCTAAGTTACAAAAATAACTCAGGATGTATTATTCTCAGGGATGTTTCATGAAATTGGCATCCATATCTACTGATGTTTTAAGAATTGAAAACCTGAAAAGTGGTTTAAGGATTAGATGGACTCATAAGATAGCAATTTTATTATAGCTTCTGATTAGTTTTGGATTTCTTTAATAAATTCCATGGTACTATAGTACAATTACTCCATTAATAGATACTAATGTTTTGAAAAAGACTTCAAGACAGAGAAATAATAATATTCATTATTTCTAAGAATAGTCAAAGGTATGCAACATTTTTTTCAGTCATAGAAGTTGCTACCAAAATATTATCCACATAGTAAATGACATGCCACAGCAGATTTCTCATATATACCAATTCAAAGGCTTATTAGTAGCCAGTTAACTAACTGGGCATGAGAATTCCATTCAATAAGGATAATAAAATGATATACTCTTGGGAATTTTAATGAGACTCAGAGGATTGGTAGTAGGTGTTAGAAGGGGAAAGACATAGGAGACAAAAAAAAAAAAGCAAAAACAAAACTGAAGTCTCAGTAGGGGTCATAACCTTATATACATAAGCAGAAACAATAAAAATAATGTTGCTGTTCAGTGGCTAAGTTTTGTTCAACTCTTTGTAACCCCATGAACTACAGCACACCAGGCTCCTCTGTTCTTCACTATCTCCTGGAGATTGCTCAAACTCATGTCCATTGAGTCAATGATACTATCCAACCTTCTCATCCTCTGCTTCCCTCTTCTCCAACTGCCTTCAATCTTTCCCAGCACCAGGGTCTTTTCCAATGAGTCAGCTCTTTGTCATGTGGCAAATAAAAATATATGTGTGTGTAAAATATTACATCCCAAAAAAAGGCAATGCCAAAGAATGCTCAAACTACTGCACAATTGCACTCATCTCACACACTTGTAAATTAATGCTCAAAATTTTCAAGTCAGGTTTCAACAGTACATGAACTGTAAACTTCCAGATGTTCAAGCTACATTTAGAAAAGGCAGAGGAACCAGATATCAAATTGCCAACATCCATTGGATCATCAAAAAATCAAGAGTGCTCTAGAAATACATCTACTTCTGCTTTATTGACTATGCCAAAGCCTTTGACTGTGTGGACCACAACAAACTCTGGAAAATTCTTAAAGAGATGGAAATACCAGAACACTTGACCTGCCTCTTGAGAAATCTGTATGCAGGTCAGGAAGCAACAGTTAGAACTGGACGTAGAACAGACTGGTTCCAAATCAGGAAAGGAAGATGTCAAGGCTGTATATTGTCACCCTGCTTATTTAACTTATATGCAGAGTACATCATGAGGAATGCTAGGCTGGAAGAAGCACAAGCTGGAATCAAGATTGCTGGGAGAAATATCAATAACCTCAGATATACAGATGACACCACCCTTATGGCAGAAAGTGAAGAAGAACTAAAGAGCCTCTTGATGAAAGTGAAAGAGGAGAGTGAAAAAGTTGGCTTAAAGCTCAACATCCATAAAACTAAGATCATGGCATCTGATCCCATCACTTCATGGCACATAGATGGGGAGCCAGTAGAAACAGTGACAGACTTTATTTTGGGGGGCTCCAAAATCTGTGTATATGGTGACTGCAGTCATGATATTAAAAGACTCTTGCTCCTTAGAAGAAAAGTTATGACCAACCTAGACAGCATATTAAAAAGCAGAGACATTACTTTGCCCACAAATGTTCATCTAGTCAAGGCTATGGTTTTCCAATAGTCATATATGGATGTGAGAGTTGGACTATAAAGAAAGCTGAGCACCGAAGAATTGATGCTTTTGAACTCTGGTGTTGGAGGAGACTCTTGAGAGTCCCTTGGACTGCAAGGAAATCCAACCAGTCCATCCTAAAGGAAATCAGCCCTGAATATTCATTGAAAAGACTGATGCTAAAGCCGAAACTCCAAACTTTGGCCACCTTATATGAAGAACTGACTCATTTGAAAAGACCCTGATGCTGGGAAAGATTGAAGGTGGAAGGAGAAAGAGCCAACAGAGGATGAGGTGACTGGATGGCATCACCGACCAATGGACATGAGTTTGAGTAAGTCCGGGAGTTGGTGATGGACAGGGAAGCCTGCCCTGCTGCAGTCTGTGGAGTAGCAGAGTCAGACATGACTGAGCAACTGAACTGAACTGAACTGAAAATTTGATTTACAATCCAAATTGTAACCAAAGGACTCTTTTTTCCTTTCGAATCTATCTTGCATTGCACTGTTACACACTGTCTCTGCAATGTAGGGCATGTTAGGACACTGCCTGTTGACACATAGTAGTGCTGTCATTGAAGAGAGCTCTTATAGAGCAGACAGATCATTAGGATATGAACCCTGATGCTGGAAAAGATTGAAGGCAGGAGGAGAAGGGGACAACAAAGGATGAGATGGCTGAATGGCATCACCAACTCAATGGCCATGAGTTTGAGCAAGCTCTGGGAGTTGGCAGTGGACAGGGAAGCCTGGTGTGCTGCAGTCCATGGGGTTGCAAAGAGTCAGACACGACTGAGCAACTAAACTGAACTGAAAATGTTACATATTTATAAAAGAAAGAAAGAACACATGAGAGCAAGAGTGAGGAGAGCACTAAAGAGAAGAGAAATTAGTTGACAGTAATAGAGAATAGCTGTCCTTATCAGTCTGAGTAGGCAAGATCATTCTACCGTAACAAACAATCCAAATTTTCAATGCCTAACAATATATTTTCCTATTTTTCCTTCACATTATGTACAATGTAAGTCATACTTTAGCTGTAGCTTTGTTCCATTTCTTTATTCTAGGACTCAGGTACACTCTCATTTCCAAGAAAACAGAGAGAGAGCATTTGTATCCTCTAAAGAGACAGAGTTTGAAAATAGCGTTTGTCATCTTTTGCTCACATTTCATTGGCCAAACTAAATCATATAATCAAGGCTGATATAGAGTTATGTGGCAGGAAAATACAAGTTTTCTTTCCTTTTTTTCCCCCACAGGAATAGACTGTAAGTAATTTGGAACAATAATATAATTGAGAATTGAGGACAGTTACCTTTTATGGCAGTGCAATAGAATAGGAAGCAATGGATATCTACTTGACAATTCTTGATTCTGAAGGAGGTTTGACTTGGTGATCATTGAGACTCCTGGGTATCTGTCTAGTTCCTTTGCATCACTCCCTGTTTTATTAGCACATACAAATGCTTTCAGGGTTTGAGTATGGAGAAAAGAATAAAATTTCTAACAAATCTAGGTGCCTTTCTGGTCAGGGAGGCTGGGGGTGGTAAGCAGAGTCTGGAGCCAACTAAATAAGGTATTAAGAAGCCCCAAGTAGCTCTGGTTTATGCAGCTCCCCTTTTCATCCTTTCAGGAAATGGAATAAGACTAATGCTTTATATTTAACAAGAACAACATTCAACTTGACAAAATATATATGACTTTTAACCGAAAATATCCATGATATTTTACTTTATTTATAACTGTGTTTGGCTTATCTTATTGGGTTCATTATCTTCATTTTTCTCAATTATCCTCATTTCTCACCTTATTAAGTCACCCAGAAATGGGGTGGACTTATGAGTTGGCATTTTGCCTTCTGGAAAACTAAAACCTGTTAGGAACAGTTAACAAATATAGAATTGGTGTCTATATGGTGTCAAAATAATCTACAAGTACTTCTTAGATGTATGTACATGTTTTCTCACAAACATTTATAATATCCACTTCAAAACCTCAGCAATAATACACTCTATGCTATACATATGCTAAGTCATTTCAGTCGTGTCCGACTCTGTGCGACCCCATAGACGGCAGCCCACCAGGCTCCCCCATCCCTGGGATTCTCCAGGCAAGAACACTGGAGTGGGTTGCCATTTCCAAATGTGGAAAAATCAGTTTAACTATTTTTAAGTAAAATATAGTAAAATCTAAATAACTATTAGTTTAATGATACCATGGAAAGACACCAAATACTAGTTATTTTTTTTAATCCAACTTGAAGATGAATACAACTGTTATAATAACTTAGGTAGAAGAGTCTTTCCCTACACAGCAATACTATAGTGAATTTTCCCCCTTAAAACTGGCTCTTCAAGGAGTCTTTTTTTAAATTTAAATTATTCTCTATTTGAATTTAACTATTCTCTATTCACTAAGAAACAGGAGCTAACTGATTACAAATGTACCTCTATGAAATCTAACAAGACATGCTTATGTTGTCTTAGCCAAAGTCCTAGTTTAGTTCTGAAGATTTTGTAATCCGGTTTACTACTACTGCATCATCATCAGTAAACACTGCAACTATCTTAGGAGATGAGTGCACACGAAACATACAGGATTAAACAGTGACACACACTCACTCTCAGAAATAACTCAGAAAATATATTTCACCTATATGTTCTGTTTTATCTCTAATTATTCTACTCTAATTTTGTTATGCAGATCATTATGAGACAGTAAAATTTGTTCAAAATTTATTTCTTTAATTATTTTTCCTCAACCAGGGATTGAACCTGTGTCCCTTACAGTGAAAGCATGGACCCCCAGGTCCACTTAACCACTGGACTCCCCCAGAGAAGTCCCAAAAATTTAATTGAAAAAAATTGTTTAAGTAATTTTACCAACTGAGCTATCAGGGAAACCCTTCTATGCATTCAGTAAAAATTAAAAAACAATAGGAGAAAAAGCACAGGAAATCCTGAATTGTAATACTAAGAGAAGTTTTTGGCTAGCACAGAGTAAGTTATGTGTTCATTTAAATCAAGGAGGGGCAATACAGAGTAAGGTTTCTAAAATTTCATTGTGCACTTAAATATCTGGGGGATATTATTATTATTTTTTAGAATACAGGTCCTGGTTGAGTAGGTCTGGGAAGGGCCTGAAATTCTTCATTTCTAACAAGATTCCATATAGTTCCAACATTGTGGTTCACCAGTAGCCAGGTCCTAGATGATGGTAGAACTTATGTCAGGATTACTCCAGAATTCTGATACTCATAATACTGATACTCTACACAACCTACTTCCACCAGCTTGAGGCCAAATATTTGTGTTTCTAATCCATTTACAAGAATACTTCAATAAACCTAGGCCAACAATAGCACTGGGATACGGGTCTCAGTAAGGCCAAATAGCAGTCCTTGCATTATTTGTCTTTGTTGTAATTTTATCTTTACTTAATTTCAAAGATTCTTGACTGAAGGTATAACTGAATCCCATAGGAGTCCTACCTCTGACTGCAAGGGGAAGATTTTAATGCTTTTATAAAGCACTTACTAGTGACTAAAAAGAATGTAACTGGTGGGCTCTTCAGGGAAACACAGTAAGCCTCTCATCTCTACCCCTGCTGACTGGAGGTGAAATAGCAAGCAGACTCATGGGAAACGTCCTACAGGGATCCCATGAGCTTTAACATGCCAGCCAATGTGATTAATTCTTAGGAGAGTTGATCATCTGAAAACTGTGTAGAGTGGATGCTATTTTGTCAGCTCAGAGAGTGTTTCAAAAAGGACCTTTGGTCAGATGGTAACCTAACACTTTTTAAAAGGCCAAGAGCATCACCCAAGTCATTTTTTAAAACCACTTATGGAAACAAAGCTTAACTCTTTCTAATAGTGATTTATAGCCTAATGGCAATGCTTTTGGACATTTTTCTCTCTCAGACTGGGTACCAGATGCTTTTACTGTTTTAAAAGAATTTTAAAATTCTTCTGTCTGCAGCACACTTAACAGACTTGCCATTAGACCTTCTGCTATTCACGTCTCTTCTGTGTCTGCTGACGAGGTAAGCTTGAATTGTGGCCAGTGTGCTGGCTTTCATGTTAATGCTCATCAAATGCATTATTAACTATTCCATTTGATAATACAGATCATACAAAACTAAAGCTTAAAGCATCTCTTTGAATTTGTCAAAAAATGTGACTAAATAGAAATAATGGTAAAAATAAAAAATAAACCTTTTAATTCACTGAATCAAATGGTAAGGCAAGATAAATTTACTCCCTTTAGTGATTTACATTTATTTGCTAAAAATATAAAATATATTTTTTGTTTACAATGGAAGGGCCAAGTAATGAAATAGGCAAGGGAGGAAGGCCAGACAATAATTTTTAAAAAACATTATGGCACCAAAGAAAATACTGAGAGACAACAAGGTCACTTTCACCTTCATAAGATACTATAATAAATTCTATAAGTAGATACATGATTACATTTCAAACACAATATTTTGACCAAAAAAGTTTTTTATAGCAATGTCTTCTACATTTGCTTGGAAACACACATTCAATTTCAAACATTTTACAGAGCCAAAGATGTTTTCTTTAAGTTTCAGTGTACTAAATTCATGATATAACTCTGGTATGCTTAACTGATCATCGCTGTTGTAAAAGATCATTTGCCATGGCAATTGATAAGCCAGAGCTTCAAATTAGTTATTCCATATGAGCAACTTGAGTGTGACTAGATTGCTTGTGGAATATAAACATTGGAGTTTGTTAAATTATGATAAATTGCCTTATTAAATAATGCATAGTGTAGACCACAGTACAGGGAATCGTGGATTTTATTCTTTTTAGATTCACATTTTGTTAGGGAGAAAATGTTTTCTACTCTGCCCTCCCTTCTCTCCTCTGTTCCACAGCAGCTAGTCTCATATGCTCCCAATCTGCTGGATCTCAAAATCCGCCTGACCATGAGTCATGAGTTGAATGGACAACACTGATGCTGTTAATTGTAATGAGTCCTTTCTTGCGTGAAACACATCATCTACACAAACTCCTCGTCTGCACAGAAGTGCTCTCCTTACTAAAGTTGCATGGGTGCAAGAAAGGAGTCGAGGTGAGTTTTGTACTCTCTATCAATAGTGTGCAAGAAAGGCCTCTCTTCTTTCTTGCGCTCTGGTGCAGTCTCATCTGCCAGTGCCTGTCAGTCAAGAGTGGAGGAAAGCGGTCACGCTTGGGAAAGAGCACTTCAACCTCCATGCTCTATACTGGGTATAAAAAGGCCACCGGCAGTTTATTTTAAGGAAATAATTGTGAACTGACTGCCTGTGGCATGCTTTTCATCCTTGACATAACAGGTGAATTTAAGAAGCTTATGACATTGAGAGTAACCTTAAACCAACTGGAATAAAGCAAACAGACCTGGTAACAAAAACATGAAACAATCTTGCCCATTAGTGAATATCCACAACTGGCTCTTTTTGAGAAATCAATTAAAACCTTAAACTGGATGGAATCCAAGAAGAAATTATGTGTATTTGTTATGAAGTCATAAAGGAAGTTTCCAAAGATTTGTTTTTATGAATGGGACAAAAAGATGCCTAACTAGATTTGTTTTTCTGAATATATTTCTTGTTTTGGATTCAGGAGTTCATCAGGTAGGTCCCATGATCACTGGCATGTGTGCAGCAGGTCCCAAGTCAGGTCATTCAGGTCACTGTTTTCTCCACTGAAAATAATCCCTTCAGCTTTGATGGCAGTAAACGGAGTACATTTCCTACTACCTTTGTAGGTAAGTTTTCTGCAAAATTAGCCCCTGGGCTATAATGTCCTCCAGGTTGATTCAATTTTTGGCTATTTTCCCAACCAAACTAGAGAGCTTAAACAATGCAGGAGCGTTATTTTGTCCATAAATCATAGTATTATAAAGAGATTGTCAATTAATCACCAGGTATTAGCAGTGAAATTATTTAAAAGAGAAATGAATACAAACTAACACAGGGAGGAAAGTTTCCAACACACAAATTCAGGCCACTCACCACTGCCCTCAGATAAAAGCCATTCCTGGGTTTCTTTAGTCTTTTCTTACCTTCCTTTTCATGTCACTTGTGTTTTGAAACTATGGTAAGAACAAAATGGAAGAAACTATGCTGAAGCATTGTTTTACTGATAAGTGGAAGAAATCTACCAGAAATAGAAATAACAAATCTTTTAATATGTTTGTCATTGCCTAAATTCATCTTATTTATGCTTAAGAAAAATTTCTAATATATTGCTTTAATGTAAAATTTTCCTAATACACTTAAAAGATTATTTGATTAGAAACTAAACTAATATGTATTGGTTTAAAAAAATTAAGCATGGTTATCTTTAGCTGCAGGTTGCTATATTAAATTACTTTTCATGGTGCTAGATATCTTTCTGAATAACTGAATAAACTCTTTCTAAAAGAGAAAAAATTTTAAAGGAGAGACATTTTAAAAAACTTCCATTGAAATTCTCTAAATTAAAAATAAGTTTGTAGGACACTAAATTACACCTAATATTTTAATTTTAAGATTTTTTTAAAAAATTCTTTTGAATTTTAGATGAGATTTAATTTGAAAGCTTATTATAATAGCTTAGATCATAAGATAGTGAAATAAAAGTCCTTTTTGATGAGTAATTTTGAATTTCAAGATTGAAGCTGCCCATCTTTGTTTCCTGTCTTCAAGTTTGAAATAGAATTCAACAGTTTGATATTGACTGCTAAAACAGACATTTTGAAGTAAAAAGGACATTTCTTTCACCTTCTGAAAATTCAAAGTAATCTGCTAAGAGGTACTGCAATATGTACAGCATTAATAGGATCAACTTCCTTATAAAAGAAAATCCATGTATGCTGTGGGAAATTATATCCTGTAACTGCTAAATTTCTAGAGTATTCATTCATCTGTTTAACTAGTGTTTCTATTTTGCTTGTATTTTAGCTTTTATGGAGATGCATGAAATATTGTTGGGATAAAATATAAGGAAATACTCTTTTTTGATTTTACTTCTGGCTTAGATTATTTGTCTTTAAATCCAAAGATGTGACATTTCCTTCAATATATAACATGTCAAACAGGAAGGCTGTTTTCTTGTATGGGAAAGAATAAAGAAAACTAACACCATTGTCCAATGTTGGAAGAGTATTTTCAAAATACTCTTTCATAGTTTTTATACAATCTTAAAGCTTTGACTCCAGAAGTGAGAAAGCAGAGAGAAAAAGCTGTAGGAAGTAGTATACCTTGTCATTTGAGGAAATATAGTTGAGAAACATTCTACAATTAAACGGTTAAGAAGCCAAGTTATCTATTGTAGAATACTGTGTTCATTTTCTGAAGAATATCTTGGGTTTTGATTGTAGAGAGAAAGTGAAAGGGCAATTCTATCTTGAAGAGGAATATTAAAAATGCACAGAAAAACTGTAGAAAACATGTATAAAAATCTATAAAATAATACCTCGGAACACCAAAGTCAAATAAAAAAAAGTGGAGAAATCTACCATGTTTCTGCCAGGAAGCATGAATATTGTTAATATGCCAGTTCTTCCCAAATTGATTATACAACTTTTCTGGAGAACTATTTGACAAATAAAATTTCTTATATTTTTATCCTTTTCTAGTTATTTATCTTAAAGATAGAGTGTGATAAAAATAAGCATTTCTATAACACAGGAAGATTACTTTCATGACCAATAGTCAGTTCAGTTCAGTGATTCAGTCGAACCCGACTCTTTGCGACCCAATGGACTGCAACACATCAGGCTTCCCTTTCCATCACTAACTCCTGGAGCTTGCTCAAACTCATGTCCATCGAGTCTGTGATGCCATCCAACCATCTCATCCTCTGTCATCCCCTTCTCTTCCTGCCTTCAATTTTTCCAAGCATCAGGGTCTTTTCCAATGAGTCAGTTCTTCATATTAGGTGGTCAAACTATTGGAGTTTCAGCTTCAGCATCAGTCCTTCCAATGAATGAATATTCAGGACTGATTTCCTTTAGGACAGACTGTTTGATCTCCTTGCAGACTAACTAATAGTAGCAGACTGAATATATAAACTTGGGCATGCAAAGATTTAACATGTAAGCTTCAAAGACCATGCTCAGAATATATTTATCAAAATATTTATAAAACTATAATGTTTCAGTATGAATTTTAAATGACAAAAGTAGGTTATACTTCTCTATAAAGGATGATCCCTATATAAATAATACAAACACTCAATAAAATAATTATTTGTAGACATATATAGAAAAAGGCTTAAAAGATATTTGCCAACAGTTTATGGTGGTTCTCAACAGATAGTAGAATTTGAACAATTTCTTTTTTATAGAAAAAATCATTATTTCCCATTGCTCCCAAATACTTTTGACATTGGTTGAGTTTATAAATTATGAAATATTTCAAACACAGAAATGTACAGAAAACAATCCAAATGGCACACACTCAAATTTTGCATATACTACTCTTTTGAGGTATGGAATTAGAAATGATGGTGGTTTAGGTGGTTTAGTCACTAAGTCATGTCCAACTCTTGTGACCCCATGGACTGCAGCCCACCAGGCTCCTCTGTCCATGGGATTTTCTAGGCAAGAAATAGTAAACTATATATAGGCTTCCCTGGTGGCTCAGACAGTAAAGAATCCACCTACAATGCAGGAGATGCTGGTTCAATTCCTGGATCAGGAAGATCCTCTGGAGAAGGGAATGGCACCCCACTCCAGTATTCTTGTTTGGGAAGTCACATGGACAGAGGAGCCTGGTGGGCTATAGTCAGTAGGGTTGAAAAGAATCCGACACGACTGAGCAAGTAAGCGCACATACACAGTATATAAGAGGAGGTAATAAGGAGATATAATGAGACAGAGCAGAGAGATGACATACACACAGCAGATATGGGCCTTGGATTTGGCCAACTGGTAGGAGGGATAGAAATTCTGGTTGAGGTTAAATGCACCCTCAGCAAGAGTTCTGGAGTGGCTTGCCATTGCCTTCTCTGAAAGCAATAAGGAGGAGCCATCAAAGATTACTAATGAAAGAAGGAAAGTGGAGAAGATTCTGGTATATATACCCAACTAGAGAAAGAAACAGAAATCTATTTTCAGCTTTTTCTGTTAGCTTCAAGATTAAGTCATCTCCCCTTGGTTTCAAGATACATTTGTAGCAATCTCACTTCTAGGACTTTTCCTTTCTTGGCTTTTCTTCCTTGGTCATGAAAATGAGTTCCTGTATCATTGAAGAGAGGAAGATCCTTTCTTCCATTTTTATGCTATTTTCCAAAGTTTTATTCTTTTCACATTGATATTATCAGCTATATATTTTCTATATCAAATATGAATATTCTCATGATATAGAAGTTTCTATCATTGTGAAGTGACCTCACTCTTAAAGCCCAGTCTCAAATATCCATGATGCCTTTGGATGAAATCACTTCCATCTTTACACCACACCTGATACATCCATCGTTTTCACCACACATTAGATTCCCTTTCCTGACTTTCCTATTTCCAGTACATCTGTAACAATTTTTCAAGTCTCAATCTGGGGGGGATCTTTTTCCAAACTCAGTCTTCTGACTTCTGACAGGCCACAAAAGATCTACTGACAAGCACACACACATGGTTGTTGGCAGGTGTATTAGTTTGTTAGGTACAACAGCCTTGGTAGTTTAAACAAAAGCTTTTACTTTTTCACAGTTCTGGAGGCCAAAAGTCTGAGGACCAGGTGTTGGCAGATTTGGTTCCTGCCCAGGTCTGTGAGGGGAGGCTCTTTATCAGCCCTTGGTCTTCTACCATTGTCTTCACATCCTTTTCCCTCTGTACCTGTATTCAAATTTCCTCTTTTTATAAGAACTCGGTTCACACTGTATTAGGCCCATGCTAATGACCTCACTTAATTACCTCTGAAAAAACTCTACTTCTAAATGCAGTCTCATTTGAAGTTCTGGGAGTTAGCTCTTCAACATGTGAGTTTGGGGAGGGGACACAATTCAGGACTCAAGTTCTCACTGGCTGCTGACTGCAGATATCAGATCCTTGTCTTGAGGGCCTGTGTGTGGGCAGCTTGCAACTAGGTAACTAGCTTCCCTCACAGAAAGCAAGATAAAAATTGAGTAAGTAAAACAGAAGCCAGAGTCTTCTTGCAGTCAAAACTTGGGGTGTGACACCCTGTCACTTTCACCATGTTTTATTCATAAGAAGTGGTGTCTAATCCCAATTGTTTGTATTTCTCTGTAGAATTTGTAGTAACTGTCACCCCATGTCTAGGCTTTGACTCCTGTTGACTAATTCTGGGGCAATGGAAAATGTCAGATCTGATACCCTGTTCCATTTAGATTTAGGCTTTTTGGCTTTTTTTAAAAATTTGAAGGCGGTTTTTCTAGAAAAAAAAATATATAAGTGCCCCATTTTTAGTATTCTTTCTGAGATCTGTGAAAATCAAGAATATCTAGCTTCATATGTTGGCTAAATGAAAGCCTCCTTTACAAATGGCAGTTTTCCTAGCCACCAAGAGGAATCCACACTTTGGGTGGTACCTGCCTATTTATTCTTGCCTGGCATGCACACCAAAGCTTCATCATCCAGTGCATGTTGTACATCTCAACTAGAAAGAAAACTAATCAATTCTCTACAGATGTGTTCATTCTAATTCTGTGACACTGAGAAGTCTGTAAGTGCATTTTCTTGTAACAATACAAGATGGAAGGGTGAAGATGAGGAAAATGAGGCAATGGAAAGTCATGCCACACTCCTGAACCTGCCCAGTAACAGAACTAATGTGACAACTTTATCGTTTCTGACACTATGATTGCTTTCAATCCAATAGGCTGCTGTCCAAAGTGGGGAAAATGTAATATTAAGGCTATGGGATGATTCTAGTGTTTTTATGCAATAAGACTTCAGTTTGTAGAAAGCAAAAGCAAGTGAACAAAAATCCTCAGTCCCTTTGCATATGATGGTTCCTCTCGCAGAAATGCTCATCACTGCTGCTTCACTGAGCTAACACCTAATTATCTCTCAGAGCTTACCTTTGTACTTTGGAACATTCATCTGAGTGTTTCATGTTGTCACCAACAAATGAGTTTTATCACTGTTGCTGCTGTTTAGTCACTCAGTTATGTACAAATCATTGTGACCCCATGGACCATTGCCTGCCTGGCTCCTCTGTCCAGGATTTCCCAGGCAAGAATACTGGAGTGGGTTGCCATTTCCTTTTCCAGGGGATCTTCCCAACCCAGGGATCAAACCCATGTTTCCTACATCGGCAGGCAGATTCTTTACCACTGAGCACCAAGGGGAGCCTGGGTTTTATCATACCATATTGCAATCTCACACGTAATTATCCATCTCTCCCAATAAACTGTGAACTAGGAGGCAGAAATCATGTCTCTGTTGGTGATCACTGTATCCCGGGCACCTAGTTCACTGCTTGGCACATGACAGGACCTCAAACTATTGCAACAAATATGTAGGCAGTATTTTCATTGCTCTCAAAGTTGGGTGAAAAGTGATCAATATTTTGGGCATATTATTAAAAAAGGAAATATCCCTGAATGAACACTGATTGCATGTCCTATAGCCCTCCCACACAGAGCTTTTTCTCTAATTTCTCTAACTAATAAGGTATTATCTAATGGTTGGTGTTAGGCTTTGACTCTGTAAGCATCAAGAAGTTATTATATGTAGAGAAAACAAGAGATTCTTTTATATGAGTCGGTTAGTAAAAACAAGGAACTAAATCCTAAGAACCAGAAATATGATTAAAATTGGGAACATAGAACCAAAAGTTTGAAATCGGGTAAGATTTGTAGCAGTAAGAGGTTAGGAATAAGCAAGGACTGCCCAGTGTGATTACAATTTTCAGCACTGATGGATCAGCAGTAGCCCACACTGATGGTTTAAATTACTTTGGTTGTTTGAGAAGTAGGTTAAAGTGAGGTTTAAGAGGAATTAGATTAAGGTCAGATGTGCAGGAAGATAGCTTCATGGGTATAAATGTTAAAAGTCTGTCCCAAAGAAGATTATGCTAGTAAAGAAGGCATGATTTAAGATATGAGCTGTATGGAAACATTATATAATGGATTACTGGCATGGAAGAGAAAAAATGTTAGCTACTTTATAGGACTATGATGGTATTCAGATTGTGATAGAAGGACAGTTCAGCAAAGCTATCATTGACTTTGATGGTGTCTTGCTGAATCATGCATGGTGTCAGAAGAATAGAAAATTTTCTTGAAAAATGAATACATTACATTCACCACACATGTTAAACTAGGTGGAAATGAAGCTGAACGTTGAACAAAATGTAAACAGTTCTTGATTTATTCAACAGCTACAGGGGCTGACAAAAAGAAAGAAAAGCTGGAAATCTTGTTATGCTACATATGGATATTATATTTACATCTAAGAAAAATCAAAACCAGTTTAGCTATTGTAATCCAGATGTTTTATGAAAACTGCAGTCTCTAGTAAAATCATCACTCATGAGAAATTACACCTCCTCATTTTACTGTGAGTCTGGAGATATACAGATCAACTTTGCCTTCCATATTATTTTACAATATAAAAATGGAACACAGTGATACATTTGGGACTAACATTGAAAGCCGTGCTCATAAGAATATACTGAAATAATAAAGGTACTATTAAAAAATCTTTCTTCTATATCATGGGAGATGAAGTTAAAGGATACTTTATTTGAATTGCATTTTATATTCCATTTTACTGAAGTTTTAGAATCCAATTACTAATAACATGGTATGTGCACTTTAAGAATTGAATTGCAACAGTGAATTTTTAAAAAGAGGCACCTGAGAATCTGAATTGGTGTCATTGTAGCAACCGTATCAAAATTAAAACATCAGTATTGTGTTAGTGCCATTGGTTCAGTTTTTAATAGAAAGATAACACACTTCTAACACCTTAACAGCTGATTAGCATCTCTTCACATACTCAGGTTAAATTTTCAAGGAACAGCATAAATGAATTTGCATTCTTTCCCTCTATGCATAGAATTATTTACAGAGAAAACAAGAGGAAAATGCCATTGCCTTATATATGTGCCCCTTTCTGAAGTTAATTCATTTAATAAATACTTCCTACATACTGGGTAATGAGTTAACACATAAATATTAGCTGGCCTTTGTAAAACCCTAATAATAGGTCATTCCAAAATTTAACTGATAAAGTCAAGTTCCAAGATTAATTAATGGGTTGAAGACCACACAGCTAGTAAATTTTAGGGCTGAGATTTGAGTCCAGCTCTGCATTGAATACTTGTTTTCCTATTACTTTTCTATGTTCTTGCTTTGCTCTATAGATTAACTTCTAGTTTTCAAACAGAAGTTCAGAAAGATATGAAGGAAAATTAATTAAAAGTTGAGAAATAGACTTTGTAATAAAGACTGACCGCTTCATGGGTCACAGCCTTGTTGTGGCAAAAGGGCTTGAATAACTCAATGAAGCTATGAGCTGAGCCATGCCATGCAGGGCCACCCAAAATGGACAGGTCATACTGGAGAGTTCTGACAAAACATGGTCTGCTGGAGGAAGAAATGGCAACCCACCCCAGTGTTCTTGCCACAAGAACCCCATAAACAATATGTAAAGGCAAAAAGATATGACACCAGAAAATGAGCCCCCCAGGTGTGGAGGTATCCGATATGTTACTGGAGAAGAGAGAAGGGCATTACTATAGACCCAGAAAGAATGAAGTTGCTGGGTCAAAGCAGGAATGACTTTCAGTTGTGGATGTGTCAGGTAGTAAAAGTAAAAGCGGATCTTGTAAAGAAGAATATTACAGAGAAACCTGGAATAGTAAGTCCATGATTTAAAGTAAATTGGATGTGGTCAAGCAGGATATGGCAAGAATGAACAACAACGTCTTAGGAATCAGTGAACTAAAATGGATGGGAAGGGGTAAATTTAATTCAGATGACCATTATATGTACTACTGTGGGCAAGAATTCCTTAGAAGAAATGGAGTAGCCTTCATAGTCAATGAAAGAGTCCAAAATGCAGTACTTAGGTGCAACCACAAACACACACACACACACACACACACACAACGATCTCATTTATCTCCTAGGCAAATCAATCAACATTACAGTAATCCAAGTCTATGTCCCAACTACTGATGTCAAAGAAGCTGAAGTTGACTAGTTCTATGAAGATCTACAACACCTTCTATAACTAACACCAAAAAGGTGTCCTTTTTATCATAGGGGATTAGAATGCAAAAGCAGGAAGTCAGGAGAAATCCAGAATAACAGGCAAGTTTGGCCTTGGAGTACAAAATGAAGCAGGGAAAGGCTAATAGAGTTTTGTCAAGAGAAAGCACTAGTCATGGCAAACACCCTCTTCCAACAACACAAGAGAAGACTCTACAGCTGCGTATCACCTGAAAGTCGATGCTGAAATCAGATTGATTATGTTCTTTGCAGCCAAAGATGGAGAAGCTTTATCCAGGCAACCAAAATAAGACCTGGAGCTGACTGTGGTTCAGATCATGAGCTCCTTATTGCAAAATTCATGCATAAATTGAAGTAGGGAAAACCATTAGGCCATTGAGGTATGACCTAAATCAAATCCCTTATGCTCATACAGTGGAGGAGAAGAACAGATTCAGTGGATTAGATCTGGTGGAAGAGTGCCTGAAGGACTATGGACTGAGGTTTGTAACATTGTACAGGAGGTGGTGACCAAAGCAATCTCAAAGGAAAAGAAATGCAAGAAGGCAAAGTGGTTGTCAGAAACAAATACCTGAGGAAAGAAGAGAAGTGAAAGACAAGGGAGAAAGGGAGAGATATACTCAACTGAGTGCAGAGTTTCAGAGAATAGCAAGGAGAGATAAGAAGGCCTTCTTAAAAGAACGATACAAAAAAAGAGAGGAAAACCATAGAATGGGAAAGACTAGATATTTCTTCAAGAAAACTGGAAATACCAAGTGAACACTTCATGCAAGGATAGGCACAATAAAGGACAGAATCAGTAAGAACCTAACAGAAGCAGAAGACATTAAGAAGAGGCGGCAAGAATTCACAGAAGAACTATACAAAAAAATGTCTTAATGACCTAGATAACCATGATGGTGTGGTCAGTAACCTAGAGCTGGACATCCTAGAGTGTGAAGTCAAGCAGGCCTTGGGAAGCATTACTACAAACACAGATAGTGCAGGTGACAGAATTCTGGCTGAGCTCTTTAACATCCTAAAAGTTGATGCTCTAAAGTGCTGCACTCAATATGCCAGCAAATTTGGAAAACTCAGCAATGGTCACAGGACTGGAAAAGGTCAATTTTCATTCCAGTCCCAAAAACGGGCAATGCCAAAGAATGTTCAAATTACTATACAACTGCACTTTTTCCACATTCGAGCAAGATTATGCTCAAAATCCTTCAAGTTAGGCTTCAGCAATACATGAACTGAGAACTTCCAGATGTACAATCTGGGTTTCAAAGAGGCAGAGGAACCAGAGATTAAACTGACACTATTTGTTGAATCGTGTAGAAAGCAAGAGAATTCCAGAAAAAGTCTACATCTGCTTCATTGACTATGCTAAAGACTTTGACTGTGTGGATAAAAAAAAAAACAACACTGTGGAAAATAAAGAGTTGGGAATACCAGCCCACCTTACCTGTCTCCTGCGAAATATATATGTGGGTCAAGAAGCAACAGTTAGAACTGGACATGAAACACCTGTCTGGTTCCAAACAGGGAAGAGTAGGACAAGGCTGTATATTGTCACCCTAATATTTAGTTTTTATGCAGAATACATCATGCAAAATGACAGGCTGGATGAAGCACAAGCTGGATGCAAGATGGTTGGGAGACATATCAACAACTTCATATATGCAGATGATACCAATCTAATGGCAGAAAGTGAAGAGGAATTAAAGAGCCTCTTGATGAGAGTGAAAAAACTGACTTAAACGTCAACATTTAAAAAACTAAGATCATGACATCCAGTTCCATCACTGCATGGGAAATAGAAGGTAAAAAAGTGGAAGCAGTGAAGGATTTTATTTTCTTGGGCTTGGAAATCGCTGCAGATGGTGACTGTTGCCTTGAAATTAAAAGACACTCTCCTAGGAAGGAAAGTTATGACAAACCCAGACAGTGTATTAAGCAGAGACATCACTTTGCCGACAAAGGTCTGTATTTTCAAAGCTATGGTTTTTCCAGTAGTCATGTAGGGATGTAAGAATTGATCTAAAGAAGGTTGACCACTGAAGAACTGATGCTTTTGAACTGTGGTGTGGGGAGGGTTCTTCCGAGTCCCTTGAACTGCAAAGAGATCAAACCAGTCAATCCTACAGGAAATCAACCCTGGATATTCATTTGGAAAAACTGATGTTAAAGCTGAAGCTCCAGTGCTGTGGCCATCTGATGCAAAGAGTGACTCATTGGAAAATACCCTGATGCTGGAAAGATTGAAGGCAAAAGGAGAAGTGAGGAGGAAGAGGATGAGATGGTTAGATAGCATCACCAACTCAATGGACATGCATTTGAGCAAACTCTTGGAGACAGTGAAGAGGAGCCTGCTGCCCTGCAGTCCCTGGGGACACAAAGAGTTGGACATGACTTAGTGACCGAACAACAACAGCAATAGAGGTTGAGAAGTGCTGGAATTATTTAGCAAAGTGAAAATTCTTTTAATATAATAATTTTGTGCTAAGTTTCTTCTACTACTAGTTTTCAAATACTTGGAAATAGAGTTTGATAGGCTAAATACAAGACTACTTTAGGAAACAATTCTACTGTTTCCAATATCCTGTTCTCTTTTCATTATGGAGGGAAAATTGCACTTCCATGCCTTTTAGACTTAGGTATGACTGTGACTGTGTTAGCTAATGAAATGTGAGGTGGATAGAAATGGGTCAGTTTTGTCTATAGATACACGAAATTATTTTGGCTCAATTCTCCAGTCCATTCTTTTGCCATTACTGTCAAGGGAGCTCATTTGACATGCTTTATTGTATTAAGCCAGTGACATTTTTACATTCTATTACTTTAGCAAAACCTTACCCCATCCTGACCTATACAAACCCTGCTAACCCTAAACTGACTGCCATTCTTATATGCCCCTATTTCAGGGAAAATAGGAATTCTTTCTAAAACACATATCTTTCTAACATATAAATCATGTCTAATATTCCACCATAAAAGACAAAATGTTCTCTTAACCATTTTTGTCTTTAAAGTACAAATACTTTTGTAAGGATGTTATAAAAATGGGAATGCAAACTAGTACAGCCACTGTGGAGAACAGTGTGGAGATTCCTTAAAAAACTGAAATAGAACTGCCATACGACCCAGCAATCACACTCCTGGGCATACACACCAAGGAAACCAGAATTGAAAGAAACACGTGTACCCCAATGTTCATCGCAGCACTGTTTATAATAACCAGGACATGGAAGCAATCTAGATGTCCATCTGCAGATGAATGGATAAGAAAGCTGTGGTACATATACACAATGGAGTATTACTCAGCCATTAAAAAGAATACATTTGAATCAGTTCTAATGAGGTGGATGAAACTGGAGTCTACTATACAGAGTGAAGTAAGCCAGAAAGAAAAATACCAATACAGTGTACTAAAACATATATATGGAATTTAGAAAGATGGTAACCTTAACCCTGTATGCAAGACAGCAAAAGAGACACAGATGTATAGAACAGTCTTTTGGACTCTGTGGGAAAGGGAGAGGGTGGGATGATTTGAGAGAATGGCATTGAAACATGTATATTATCATTTGTGAAACGAATCACCAGTCCAGGTTTGATGCATGAGACAGGATGCTCGGGGCTGGTTCACTGGGATGACCCAGAGGGATGATATGGGGAGGGAGGTGGGAGGGGGGTTCAAGAAGGGGAACACACGTACACCCGGGGTGGATTCATGTCAATGTATGACAAAATGAATAAAAAAAAAAAGTTAAAAAAAATAAAAAGAATCAGACTGTGGGAAGGAGGGATAAATTGGGAAGCTGGGATTGTTATATACACCCTACTATATACAAAATAGATAACTAATAAGGATCTACTGTATAGCTCAGGGAACTCTAGTCAATACACTGTCATGACCTATATGGGAAAGAATTTTGAAAAAAAGAGTGGATATATGTATGTGTAAAACTGGTTCACTGTCCTGTACACCTGAAACTAAAACAACACTGTAAATTTAAAAAAAAATAAAAATAAAAATTGATCAATTACTGACAATTTAGTGTAATCAAATACTTCTAGCTAACAGTAATTTCATGTAAATACTAGGCAGCCATGTGGTATAAGTGTCTGAGCAACTGCAGGTCTGAATGAGGACAGGAAGAGTCTACAAAATGGTTAATATTTAAAGAATTTAAAAGAATGATAAAAAGAAGATTGTTGAAAAACCTAAAGTTAATTTCAGTGAAGGACCCCAAATGAGATTGTACTAAAGATTCTATGGTTTAAAGCCTTACACTTTAAAGTACATGAGAGACTTGAGGTAGAAACTGGTTATTTTTACATTTAAAAAATAACATTTATGTGATTTTTTTAGTACAGAAAAGTATAAAATGAATATGAACATGTATTAATGTCCCACCTAGAAAACACCTTTTGTTAGGAATAAGAGACAAATACACATGTCCCAATGTTTAAATGGTTAATCAAAAGCCTACAAACAATAAATGCTGGAGAAGGTGTGGAGAAAAGGGAACCCTCTTGCACTGTTGGTGGGAATGCAAACTAGTACAGCCACTATGGAGAACAGTATGGAGATTCCTTTAAAAACTGGAAATGAAACTGCCATACAATAGAACAGCAATCCCACTGCTGGGCATTCACACTGAGGAAACCAGAACTGAAAGAGACACGTGTACCCCAATGTTCATCGCAGCACTATTTAGCTAGGACATGGAAACAGCCTAGATGGCCATCGGCAGACGAATGGATTAGAAAGCTGTGGTACCTATAAACAATGGAATATTACTCAGTTATTAAAAAAAACACACTTAAATCAGCTCTAATGAGGTGGATGAAACTGGAGCCTATTTACAGAGTGAAGTAAGAAAGAAAAACACCAATACAGTATATTAATGCAAATATATGGAATTTACAAAGATGTTAATGATGACCCTATAAGCAAGACTGCAAAAGAGACACAAATGTAAAGAACAGATTTTTGGACTCTGTGGGAGAGGGCGAGGGTGGGATGATTTGAGAGAATTATATTGAAACATGTATATTACCATATGTGAAATAGATCACCAGTCCAAGTTCGATGCATGAAACAGGGCACTCAAAGCCGGTGCACTGGGATAACCCTGAGAGATGGGATGGAGAGGGAGGTGGGAAGGGTGTTCAGAATGGGGGACACATGTACACCCATGGCTGACTCATGTCAATATATGGCAAAAACCACTACAATCTAGTAAAGTAATTAGCCTCCAATTAAAATAAATAAATTAATTTTAAAAAGACAAAATTAAAAACTGATCCCCTTCATTCCAGTCCTCCGTCTTTTTCAAGGTCAATTGCTGTTACTAACTTATGGGCTGACCTCATGGCTCAGAAGATAAAGAATCTGCCTGCAATTTAGGAGACCCTGATTCAATCCCTGGGTTGGGAAGATCCCCTGAAGAAGGGAATGGTAACTCACTCCAATATTCTTGCCTGGAGAATTCCATGGACAGAGGAGCCTGGTGAGCTAAAGTCCATGGGGTTGCAAAGAGTCTGACACAACTGAGCAACACACACACACACACAAATCAATTCTTATATATCTTTTTGAGAAATTATTGTCATTTAACATTCTAACTCCATGTCTATCTTCCTTTAAGTTTACATTACACCATCCTAGATATAGATATATTCTTGATAGTGGAAGTGGTGCTAGTGGTAAAGAACCTGTTTGCCAGTGTAGGAGATGTAAGAGACTCAGGTTCAACCCCTGGGTCAGGAAGATCCCCTGGAGGAGGGCATGGCAACTGAAGTGACTTAGCATACATATTATTTGTACTTAAAAAAAAAGGTATGATATCATACAGATATAATACCTCGATTATTTTTCTCTTAATAATAACTCTGGAAAGCTTCCATATCAGCACTTATCTCACCTTTAGAAAGTCACCAAGCACATTATTCAACCAGTGCTCTACCAGAGGATACTGGAATTTTTAGTTTTGCAATATAAAATAATATTATAATATATCCTTTTTCATATACCTTGTCATTAATTTGAAAATGTGTCTTTCAGATTAAATTCTTACACCTGGAGTTGCTGAATTTAAGATTTTCTGCAATTTTCATTATTTGGATAGATATTGCCAAAATACATTGCATCCATTTACTCTTCTACTAAAGCATGTGTGTATACCTATTTCTCCTTCCCTCACTTAACCTGAACTAGGTTTTGCCAATTTTTTTTTTCAGTTTTATTGAGACAGATCTGTTGACAACTTATAATTTCAGCAATATTAAAATTTTACAAATCCGGTACGTGAAAATTAATATCTTTCACTGATTTGTTTTCCTTAAATTATAAATGAGTTTTCATTTAAAATTTTATTGACAATTTGCTCATAATTCTTTTTTATCATTTATTTAAAGTAATTAATGTAAGTGGAGAAGGTTTATTTAGCTTACAAAAAAAATAAATAAATGGTCTTGTATCTAAACTCATTCTGCTCTGTGTTATATTTTTACATTTATCTTGACTTATGAGAAGACGGGAGGGAGAAGAGAGAAGTCCGGAAACTGAATGAGCAGGAAGTAAGACAAAGATTATTCACAGAAACGCAAGAGAAATGAGAACAACCACGGAAGAGAGGAAAGCAGAAGTAAGGGGGAAACAGAAAACCATGACTATCACACTTTACTGCTGCAGTTTTCCACAGCTAAACAGAGTTGGAAGGAAGAATAGGAGATTTAGTACAAGAGGAGAGCATTTCTGACTCCTTTATTGTGAACTCAGATGTTTGCCAAATTGAAAAAAAAAATAGCTATCATCTTTTCTTTGGTTAGACGAGGACTGTAAATCTAATATATTAACTCCATGCTTCTGAAAATTATATAAAGTTTTTTTTTTCTTTTATCTTCTCACATGAAGCTTATTCTTAGAATAGTCTCTCTGTTTTGGCTTTAAAAACAATATATAATAATGGTTACATATTATACACATACCAAGGAATTTTGCTTGCCACTCTATAAACAAATGATGATGTAGTTTTAGTTCACTAACTCAGAGAAGAAAATATAAGTTTATTTTCTGATAACACTTCTTAATTTTTAGTATGAGTTCTCACTTCAACTTTCACTGGATTGAGGATTCTTAATCAAATCCTTTTAAAATTGCCTCACTTGACCATTTACTCATCTTTAAATCCCAGGGTTTCAGGTGAAGAGGTGGGCTGCTGCTGCTGCTGCTAAGTCACTTCAGTCGTGTCCGACTCTGTGTGACCCCATAGACGGAAGCCCACCAGGCTCCCCCGTCCCTGGGATTCTCCAGGCAAGAACACTGGAGTGGGTTGCCATTTCCTTCTCCAATGTGTGAAAGTGAAAAGTGAAAGTGAAGTCACTCAGTCGTGTCCGATCCTTAGCGACCCCACGGACTGCAGCCTACCAGGCTTCTCCATCCATGGGATTGGCTAGGTAGCACAAAATTTGGGTCGGCATACCTGGTTTATCTTAGAATCTTCACTGGTGACCAATGAAACTCACAAAGCACAAGCTGAGAGGTCCCTAGTTTGGACCTTAAGCCATCTTAGAATCTAATCTTTTTCAATCCTATACTTTTGTTCTTTACAAGTATAACAGAAGATGGCAGGAATGACTGCACTATTAACTTGCCACCCTTAAATTAACAAGAAAAGACCTACTGATCCTGGGCAACATCAGGGTATGGAGGAATTCTGAGAGGCTGTCTCAAGCCCCTATGCTTGGAAAGATCATGTGGTAATTTCTGGGCTCACACCTCAGTACACAAGCTTAGAACATAAGTTGAATCATTACATTTAGCATTTCAGCTCTTTCTCTATCTGTGTGTGTGTGTGCGCATGCACGCACGTGTGTGTATGTGAACTTAGTTGCTCAGTTGTGTCCAACTCTTTGCAAACCCATGGACTGTAGCCCACCAGGCTCCTCTGTCCAGGAAGATTCTCCAGGCAAGAATACTAGAGTGGGTTGCTATGCCCTCCTCCAGGAGTTCTCCATCCTTACTAGCCCTCAATCTATTTCCCCTTATAGTTAAGATTACGACCTAGCATAGACTAAGAAGTAGAGTTCACGCCAGGGAAACTTTGCCAGTGTTCTTTATGGCACCTGAAATCTATTGCTTATAGCTTGGATATTTCTTATTTGTCTGTACCCTAGATTGTGAAATTCAAAACCCAAATAATGATTTCTGTTCTTGTTTTTTCTTTCTTTTATAGCATGATGCCTTCCCTGAAACCTGGTGCAGAAGCGCTTACTTGATTGCATGTGAAAACAGTCATGAATAAAAATGAAATATAAAAGAAAATACATGGAAGTATTAATTACAATACTGTCCCATTTAACACCATCAGCGACATTATGGGCCATTTCCCAACAAAGAAGTAGTATGACAAAATATTCAAAGGATTTCAAAGTTTTAAATTTTTTAAATTACTATCGCAATTCGAGGTTTTGCAACTATGACCTTAACCAAATAACTACTTGCTTAACTAATATCTTGATCTCATCTTTTATTACTTTTAAATTTATTTGAGGATTGCATTAGATTGCTCTAGAAAAACTACTACTCTTTAAAATGTACATCATCTAAGTCCTCTCCACTCCCCTCCATGTGTCACCACCTCTCACGAGAACAGGTAACACAGAAACACTGAAGTGTTTGGTGTCCTGAAACAAAGATAATAGGGATAACTTTTTAAAGTGTTTATACATGGTTTATTTCAATTTGAAACAATCTTGATTGTCAACAAACCTTATAAATAAGATACTAACTTTCAGAGGTACTTGTTATAAACATCTTTTCCAGCTAACTTTGCAGTTACTGCAAAATGCCAATCAGTTTCATAAAGTAAATTTAGTCTACCAGACTGAGCTTTAAAAGAAGACAGGAAATGATGAAACCACTTTTCACCATGGGTACTCCATTTTCACTGGAAAAAAAAAAAAACTTGATTAAGACATGTTGACAGGCTAAAAGCAGCCTTGGCCAGGGCAGAGGAGAAACTTAGTGCCTTAGTAATCAAAGCAGAGAACTTCTAAAATAAATAGTCTAGGAAATGTTTCATCTAGGGAAGGCACAAAGCCCGGCTGCACTAAGGTTAAAGCAATTACTGAAATGTCAGGGTTGCACAGCAAAGGGAAGCTACAAAGATTCTTATGGAGGGTGACAGGCTTTTTTTTTTTTTTTTGGCAGTCTCTTTACAACTGTTTTCAGTAAATGTGTAATGTGTGAGTTAAAGGTAGTCCAGGAATCGTTGGGATAGACAGCATCAAGAAATAAAAGGCAGCAGCAATTGAAAGAAGTTTCTTTTAGATGTTAATGCTTTGCTGGAATTGACATTTTGGAGTCTCAAAAAGTAATTTAATAGCTTCAGTGAAGCACTGAGGATGTTTTGTCCTTGGAGAAAACTAACAGACAGCTTGTAATTTTTAGTCGCTAAGTTTTGTCTGACTCCTTTGTGACCCCATGGACTGTAGCCTGCCAGGCTCCTCTGTCCATGGGATTCTCCAGGCAAGAATACTGGAGTGGGTTGCCATTTCCTTCTCAAGGGATCCTCCTGACCCAGGGATTGAATCTACGTCTCCTGCATTGGCAGATGGATTCTTTACCACTGAGCCACCAGAGAAGCCCAACAGATTACTACGGAGAGGATAAAGTCGGGCATGGGGGGACCCAAAGTTTTGGTGCTCTTTAGCCTTACAGACGGAGAAGGCAATGGCAAGCCACTCCAGTACTCTTGCCTAGAAAATCCCATTGATGGAGGAGCCTGGTAGGCTGCAGTCCGTGGGGTCGCTAAGGGTTGGACACGACTGAGCGACTTCACTTTCACTTTTCACTTTCACACATTGAAGAAGGAAATGGCAACCCACTCCAGTGTTCTTGCCTGGAGAATCCCAGGGACGGGGGACCCTGGTGGGCTTCTGTCTATGGGGTCACACAGAGTTGGACACGACTGAAGTGACGCAGCAGCAGCAGTATGATACAAACAGAGTACATGATGAAGAAAAAAGATGTTATTGTTCCTAACCTTTATTGGAAATAATATATTTTGGTCCAGGATAGGTTCACATTTGGGAAAAGAGTGAAGAAAGTTTACAAGAAAGAGATGAGGTATTATTAGTAAGTGAATAGTTCGTATGACAATATGAGTGCTTTGCATCTAATAACTGGGAACCTTTCCTTTAATAGAAATTTGAAAAGTCGGTAGACTATGTCAATAACTGGATGAGGCAGCGTGTGTTACCATGTACCCTCCCTATTGATTTTGACAATACATTTACAAACTAAGCTTCAAATTTGCCATAGTAAATTGATCAATATTTATTCAGTTATATTATGTTCTGTATCAATATTTGACTTTGTTTCTATCAATGAATTGCATCCAAATTGATGTCCTAATGAGTTTTAAGAAATGAAAGCATTGTGACCTATTTTTGAAACTCTGCATCATGTTAGTTTAGTAATGCATAATGTGTCCTAAACAGAAGAGAAACTTTCCTGCACTTGTTTATTTAAAAAAAAAAACATATTTTTTGATGCATTAGACCAATATTCCTTTTTGTAAAAATTCTTTGGATTAATTAATTCTATCTCTGTAAAAATGACACACAATTTAGATGCTTTCTACTTCCAGAAAAAATGCTTGCACATTTGCAGAATTTGAACAGAAGTAATTATGATAATTTATTTTAGCTCGTCAGTAAGTTTTAAAATGGGTAAGTTCTCACAAAAGGAACTTTCCTGTCAAAGAGATCATGGAATGTATAAATTTGGATTTTATACCTTTATAAGATTTTGCTGAATCAAATAAACTCTGCATTCACCTAAAAAGCCCTTAGAACTTCTGTTTTGTTATATATAAAATATATAACTTACCTTCTATTTTTCCTGATAATTATAGTAGCACCATTTATTAAATATGTTTTGATTATGAAATTAAATTATACATATCAGAGAAAATTTGGACAAAAGAAAAAATAGAAAGAGAGAGGAAAAAAAGAGACATCACTTATAAGCCCAGTATTCAGTGCTGTCCACTAAAAAAATTGTCATATTTCAAAATTTTTAATTTTTTTCAAGATAACATTTATCATGCTTTATTCATACCTATCTATGATATATTAGATAGATTAGGATTAAAGTCCCTAATATTTAAAATTATGTATATATATGTAATTTAAATGCTGTAAGTATATGTTAGTATATATACTTTAACGTAAGAGTCAATACTATGTATTTCAATTACTTTTCCAGGAACGTTGCATAAAAATAATATGTATTAAAAAATTATAATCTATTATTTATTATCAATTATATTCAGTTCAGTACAGTTCAGTCACTCAGTCGTGTCCAACTCTTTGCGACCCCAAGAAACGCAGCACACCAGGCCTCCTTGTACATCACCAAGTCCTGTAGTTCACTCAAACTCATGTGCAACAAGTCAGTGATGCCATCCAGGCATCTCATCCTCTGTCATCCCCTTCTCATCCTGCCCCTAATCCCTCCCAGATTCAGGGTTTTTTCCAGTGAGTCAACTCTTCACATGAGGTGGCCAAAGTATTGGAGTTTCAGCTTTAGCATCAGTCCTTCCAGTGAAGACACAGGACTGATCTCCTTTAGGATGGACTGGTTGGATCTCCTTGCAGTCCAAGAAACTCTCAAGAGTCTTCTCCAACATCACAGTTCAAAATCATCAATTCTTCAGAGATCAGCTTTCTTCACAGTCCAACTCTCACATCCATACATGACCACTGGAAAAACTATAGCCTTGACTAGATGGACCTTTGTTGGCAAGGTAATGTCTCTGCTTTTTAATATACTATCTAGGTTGGTCATAACTTTCCTTCCAAGGAGTAAGCATCTTTTAATTTCATGGCTGCAATCAGCATGTGCAGTGATTTTGGAGCCCCCAAAAATAAAGTCTGACACTGTTTCCACTGTTTCCCCATCTATTTTGCATGAAGTGATGGGACCAGATGCCATGATCTTAGTTTTCTGAATGTTGAGCTTTAAGCCAACCTTTTCACTGTCCTCTTTCACTTTCAACAAGAGGCTTTTGAGTTCCTCTTCACTTTCTGCCATAAGGGTGGTGTCATCTGCATATCTGAGGTTATTGATATTTCTCCCGGCAATCTTGATTCCAGCTTGTGCTTCTTCCAGCCCAGCGTTTCTCATGATGTACTCTGCGTAAAAGTTAAATAAGCAGGGTGACAATATACAGCCTTGACGTACTCCTTTTCCTATTTGGAACCTGTTTGTTGTTTCATATCCGGTTCTAACTGTTGCTTCCTGACCTGCATACAGGTTTCTCAAGAGGCAGGTCAGGTGGTCTGGTATTGCCATTTCTTTCAGAATTTTCCACAGTTTGTTGTGATCCACACAGTCAAAGGGTTTGGCATAGTCAATGAAGCAGATGTTTTTCTGGAACTTTCTTGCTTTCTCCATGATCCAGCGGATGTTGGCAATTTGGTCTCTGGTGCCTCTGCCTTTTCTAAAACCAGCTTGAACATCTGGAAGTTCACAGTTCACGTATTGTTGAAGCCTGGCTTGGAGAATTTTGAGCATGACTTTACTAGCATGTGAGATGAGTGCAATTGTGTGGTAGTTTGAGCATTCTTTGGCATTGCCTTTCTTTGGGATTGGAATGAAGACTGACCTTTTCCAGTCCTGCAGCCACTGATGAGTTTTCCAAATTTGCTGGCATATTGAGTGTAGCACTTTCACAGCATCATCTTTCAAGATTTGAAATAGCTCAACTGGAATTCCATCACCTCCACTAGCTTTGTTTGTAGTGATGCTTTCTGAGGCCCACTGACTTCACATTCCAGTATGTATGGCTCTAGGTGAGTAATCACACCATCGTGATTATCTGCGTCATCAATTTCTTTTTTGTACAGTTCTCCTGTGTATTCTTGCCACCTCTTCTTAATATCTTCTGCTTCTGTTAGGTCCATACCATTTCTGTCCTTTATCAAGCCCATCTTTGCATGAAATATTCCCTTGGTATCTCTAATTTTCTTCAAGAGATGTCTAGGCTTTCCCATTCTATTGTTTTCCTCTATTTCTATGCATTGATCATCGAAGAAAACTTTCTTATCTCTCCTTGCTATTCTTTGGAACTCTGCATTCAGATGTTTGTATCTTTCCTTTCCTCCTTGGTTTTTCACTTCTCTTCTTTTCACAGCTATTTGTAAGGCCTCCCCAGAGGGCCATTTTGCTTTTTTGCATTTTTTTTTCCATGGGGATGGTCTTGATCCCTGTCTCCTGTACAATGTCACGAACCTCCGTCCAGAGTTCATCAGGCACTCTGTCTATCAGATCTAGTCCCTTAAATCTATTTCTTACTTCCACTGTATAATCATAACGGATTTGATCTAGGTCATATCTGAATGGTCTATTGGTTTTCCCTACTTTCTTCAATTTAAGTCTGAATTTGGCAATAAGGAGTTCATGATCTGAGCCACAGTCATCTCCTGGTCTGGTTTTTGCTAACTGTATACAGCTTCTCCATCTTTGGCTGCAAAGAATATAATCAATCTGATTTCAGTGTTGACCGTTTGGTGATGTCCATGTGTATGTGTAGAATCTTCTCTTGTGTTGTTGGGAGAGGGTGTTTGCTATGACTAGTGCGTTCTCAATTATATTATCTAATATCAATAAGCATAATAAGGGAATAATTACACATACATTTGGTGTTCCTAGCTCTGGGTATTCTTAATTACTTCTAGATTTAAGTTTGCATTAATATTAGTATTTGTTACTAAAGTTAGAGTTGGGTCTATAAAACAATTAACATTATGGTCAAGTTAAAAATTAAGGTTGTATATGGTTTGGTAGGGCTTCTCTGGTGGTTCAGATGGTAAAGAATCTGCCTGCAATGCAGGAAACCTGTTCTATCTCTGGATTGAGAAGATCTCCTGGAGAAGGGCACAACAATTCACTCCAGTATTCTCGCCTGGAGAATCCCCATAGACAGAGGAGCCTGACGGACTACAGTCCATGGGATCACAAAGAGTCAGACATGACTGAGTGGCTAAGCACAGCATAGCACAGCATAGTTTGGTATTAGAGTTGTTTTTAGATTATTTTAAATTTAGGTTTTATGGCCCAGTTTTGTTCCCCAAAAGTGTGTGAGTGTGAATTCATATTAAGTTTTGGAATAAGGTAAGGGTTAAGATTAGTGGAAAGAGACAGACCATAAATAATAGTTGTCAAACTGAGTAAAGTGTGCCTTGCAGTCTTCTCCAAACACTTTACATTTCTTCAGCAGCCTATTAAGGTGCAATACTCTCCACAAATTTGACTAGATTTTCGAACTAAAGTTTGAAAGTAGCAATACTTTACTGAAAAAGATTAAACTAAAATATTGTCTTATATTTCATTTACTTGATTTTTCAATTATCTGAAAATTTTAAATATTGAGGCAGCAACTTGCACTTCATGACCTTATAAATGGTATAAGTGCCATTCTTCTCTCGAAACACAAAGTAAAGAGTAAGTAAAAAGAAAAGAAGAAAAAGAAGAGAAATCAGAGAGATTTCTTCATGAAAGCTGAAGTTACTTCCTTAAAGAGAACTTATATTCTACACCACAGAACTTTAATATTAAATATTTTTAAAACATCATTGAGGTATTATTTTTGTTGTTCAGTCCCTAAGTCATGTCTGACTATTATTTGGGACCCCATGGACTGCAACAAGTCAGTCTTCCCTGTCCTTCACTATCTTCCAGAGCTTGCCCAAACTCATGTCCATTGAGTCAGTGATGCCAACAAACCATTTCATACTCTGTCACCCACTTCTTCTCTCACCCTCAAACTTTCCCAACATCAGGGTCTTTTCCAACAAGTCAACTTTCACATCAGGTGACGAAAGGACTGTAGCTTCAATATTAATCCTTCCAATGAATATTAAGGGTTGGTTTCCTTTAGGATTGACTGGCTTGATCTCCTTGATGTTCAAGGGACACTCGAGAGTCTTCTCTAGCACCGCAGTTCAAAAGCATCAATTCTTTGGCGCTCAGCCTTCTTTATGGTCCAACTCTCACATCTGGACATGACTACTGGAAAAACCATAGCTTTGACTATATGGACCTTTGTTAAAAATTGTCATTTTTAATAATATTTAAATATAATTTTATATGTAACAGTTGTTATATATAATTATTTATATAATTTTATTCTGATTCCTAGACTTTAAAATCCATCTTTTGTACTCTGGTTTTGCAGAACATCTATGGTTATCTTCTTGTCTCAGTTTTTCTTACCCCCTAATATTCAATTAATGTGGTCAGTGTTTAATATATTCTCCTTGTTGAGTAAAGAATTCAAAATGTATAGCTAGCTAATGTTTCTTACACTTTATAATGTCAATATAGAACCATTGCTTGGTTTCAGTGTTACTGCTGTATTTTATTTTCCCATCTTTATTTCAAATTCTTTTATAAAGGGAAATTATGACTTTGCATCCATATCATAATTTTATCCAGAAATAGGGTTTGTCAGTTTTCCCTGGAGCATAGTTAGCAATTTAGGTTTGATGAATATTCAAATTTTATTTCTTTATTTAACTGGACTACATTTAATGTGGTTGGTTATTTTTAAATTATCTTACAATAAGTGCCCAAATCGTCATCTTCCACTTACCCACTTCTCCAGAGGATAAAGTAATGGGCACTTCCTGTGGCCTTAAGTGATTTTTCCTGATTAATGTTTGTATCATATTGATTTTTCAAGAAGTTGCTTCCTGTTATTCTCTACCACATTTCCAATGGAGAATGATCTTTAAGCAGGTTGTTGAAAAGTATGCTCCTACAAAAACCTTTAATCTAACAAGCAAAAAATTAAGCTAAAAGATTATATAGTAAAATTGGAGAAGTCTGATAAATATACATTTTATATTCCTTAAGTTCTTAAAGGTGATTGATAACTAAATAGTATTTAAGAATGAAGTACAAAGCATTATCCTTGGAGGGCAATCGTATAAATAAGATAACATACATAAATCATTTACTAAGATCAATTGAATGTCTTTTGTAGAAAAGGCGATTATCAAAATAAATATTTTGCCTTGTTTTGACCAAAAAGGGAAAAATAACTTGGTGACAAAGAAAGCATATTTATAAGCCATGTCAATAAATATGCTAATTTAAGTCTTTATATGCTATGCTTTGTTTTGTTAAATGAATCAATTTCAAGGTGACACGTTTTGTTGCAATAATTTTTTTCATAAAGTTAAACACATTTCAATTTACTTTAGTCTCCTTGAAGTAAAACTTAACAAGACCAGTAACTCACATTTTATCAGCTTAATTTATTTAAATTTGAGCTTATTTTTAAATCATACTATAAGATTTTCCTTAAAAAAACAACAACACTACAATAGAAGGAAACAAAACATACTTCAAATACCTTCTTTTTATTTCAGTACATGCTGCGCATGTATTTTCCTACTAAGAAGAACATTTTATCTATATTTCAAAGTTCTTTTCTATTTTCCAGCCAAACGATTTTAGAATTCACCATTGACTAAGTCTTCTATTCCAGATAAATGTTTTTACAATGTTTAGTCAAAGTTGTCAGACCTATGTTTCATTTCTTCAGGGACCACAGGTAGGCCTTTCTCAGCAAAAATTCAAAATATGTGTCCAGTGCCCTACACTTTATTTCTATTGTTCTTTTATATTTTTCAGGTATTTTTTTTTTTTGTCATACAGCTCCTTGTAATTTTTATCCATTAAACACTTGTATAAAAATCAAACTTGGAGGAAGGAAAAAGATGGCGGAGGAAGAGGACGGCGAGACCACTCTCTCCCCCACAAATTCATCAAAAGAACATTTGAATGCGGAGTAAAGTCTACAAAACAACTTCTGAATGCTGGCAGAGGACATCAGGCACCCAGAAAAGCAGCCCATTGTCTTTGAAAGGAGGTAGGAAAAAACATAAAAGATAAAAAGAGAGACAAAGGAGGTAAGGACAGAGCTCTGTCCTGGGAAGGGAAGCTTTAAAAACAGAGAAGTTTCCAAACACCAGGAAACACTCTCACTGGCTAGTCTGTGGCGAGTCTTGGAACCTCAGAGGGCCACATAACCAGGAGGAGAAAAGAAAGAAATAATTAAAACCCACAGATTACCCACCAAACGGTAACTCCCAGCAGAGAAGCAGCGCAGACGCCTGCATACGCCATTAGCAAGCAGGGCCTGGGCAGAGAGGAGCCGGCTGAACTGCTTAGAGAGAGGACTGGGCTTGAATGCCGCAAGAACAATCTGAGAGAACTGGGGATAGCAAAGCAGACTGGCATAGCTTCCCCACGAAAAGGCGGAAAGCTCTAACCTAAGACTCTGCCAGCCCTGCTCACGGAACAAAGGGCAAAGCAGAGCAAGCTGGCTGTGGTCGGCCCATCCCCCATCCCCAGCCGAGACAGGCAGGGAGGTCAGCCAGAGCCAGAGGGGGCAACCACAGCCCCAGAAAGGCATTCAATACAAACTGCAGGCAGGCTTGTTGCTAATCAAGACTTCTTGGGCTCGGGACAGTCAATATCTGCCTGAGAAGATGCGCCGGTTGTACACCCAGAAAACCAAGTGGCAGGGACTGGGGAGGCGATAAGTCGCAGCGACAGCACTTGCCAACCACCTGGTCATCTGAGCTGCTCGGACCGGGGAAGGCACAAAACGCAGACCCAGCCAAGTCTGCACCTTTGTGGAGTACCCGAGAAACTGAACTTGAGACGCTCAGACCTGGGAAGTTTATACAACCCAGTGCCGGCCTCGGACAGTTCCCAGCAGAGCAACCTAGAGCCTATGCAGTGTACACTTGGACAACACACGCACTGTGAGTGGGGGCAAACCCAGTGCGGCTGAGACGCTGCGAGCACTCCCCACAGACACCAGAGATACTTGTCTGCAGTGTTCCTCCCTTCCCAGAACAGGACTGAACAACTGAGCCTTAAAAAGTGTCCACCAGCCCCCTACAATCAGGGCAGAAATTAGACACTGAAGAGACCAGCAAACAGAAGCTAAAACAGAAGGAACCACCTTGGAAATGACAGATAGAGAAGTCTAGAGACTACTCCAAAAATAAGACCAAAAACCAGAGGCAAGAGGCTTAAGCCCGAATCCTGAGAACACCAGAGAACTCCTGACTCCAGGGAACATTAATCGATAGGAGCTCATCAAACGTCTCCATACCTACACTAAAACCAAGCACCACCCAAGGGTCAACAAGTTCCAGAGCAAGACATACCACGCAAATTCTCCAGCAACACAGGAAAATAGCCCTGAGTTTCAATATACAGGCTGCCCAAAGTCACTCCAAACCCACTGACATCTCATAACTCATTACTGGACACTACATTGCACTCCAGAGCGAAGAACTCCAGCTCCACCCACCAGAACACCGACACAAGCTTTCCTAACCTGGGAATCTTGACAAGGCAACCATCCAACCCCACACGCAGCGAGGAAACTACATAATAAAGAGAACTAAACAAACGGCCAGAATAGGGAAAGTCCACCCCAAGCAGAGCAATATAAGCAAGATGAAGAGGCAGAGAAATACCCAGCAAATAAAGGAACAAGATAAATGCCCACCAACACAATTTCCCGTGGTCATGTATGGATGTAAGAGTTGGACTGTGAAGAAAGCTGATCGCCGAAGAATTGATGCTTTTGAACTGTGGTGCTGGAGAAGAATCTTGAGAGTCCCTTGTACCACAAAGAGATCCAACCAGTCCATTCTAAGGGAGATCAATCCTGGGTGTTCATTGGAAGGACTGATGCTAAAGCTGAAACTGCAATACTTTGGCCACCTCATGTGACGAGTTGACTCACTGGAAAAGAGTCTGATGCTGGGGGGGATTGGGGGCGGGAGGAGAAGGGGACAACAGAGAATGAGATGGTTGGATGGCATCACCGACTCTGTGGACATGGGTTTGAGTGAACTCCAGGAGTTGGTGATGGACAGGGAGGCCTGGCGTGCTGTGATTCATGGGGTCGCGGAGAGTTGGACACGACTGAGCGACTGAACTGAACTGAACTGAACACAAACAAAAGAGGAAGATATAGGGAATCTACCTGATAAAGAATTTCGAATTTTGATGGTGAAAATGATTCAAAATCTTGAAAGCAAAATGGAGTTACAGATAAATAACCTGGAGAAAAGGATTGAGAAGATGGAAGAAAGGTTTAATAAGGACTTAGAGGAAATAAAAAAGAGTCATTATACAATGAATAATGCAATAGAAGAGATCAGAAACACTCTGGAGGGAACAAACAATAGAATAACAGAGGCAGAAGACAGGATAAGCGAACTAGAAGATAGAATTGTAGAAATAAATGAAACAGAGAGGAAAAAAGAAAAACGAATTAAAAGAAATGAGGACAATATTAGAGACCTCTGGGACAATGTTAAACGATCCAACATTCGAATCATGGGAGTCCCAGAAGAAGAAGACAAAAAGAAAGACCATGAGAGAATACTTGAGGAGATAATAGTTGAAAACTTCCCTAAAATGGGGAAAGAAATAATCACCCATGTCCAAGAAACCCAGAGAGTCCCCAAAAGGATAAACCCAAGGCAAAATACTCCAAGACACATATTAATCAAATTTACAAAGATCAAACACAAAGAACAAATATTAAAAGCAGCAAGAGAAAAGCAGCAAATAACACATAAGGGGATTCCCATAAGGATAACAGCTGATCTTTCAACAGAAACTCTTCAGGCAAGGAGGGAATGGCAAGACATACTTAAAGTGATGAAAGAAAATAACCTACAGCCCAGATTACTGTACCCAGCAAGGATCTCATTCAAATATGAAGGAGAAATCAAAAGCTTTACAGACAAGCAAAAGCTGAGAGAATTCAGCATCACCAAACCAGCTCTTCAACAAATGCAAAAGGATCTTACAGAAAGGGTGTATAAATTCAAACCCAAAGCAATAAAGAAAATGGCAACGGGATCATACTTATCAATAATTACCTTAAACGTAAAAGGGTTGAATGTCCCAACCAAAAGACAAAGGCTGGCTGAATGGATACAAAAACAAGACCCCCATATATGCTGTCTACAAGAGACCCACCTGAAAACGAGGGACACATACAGACTGAAGTGAAGGGCTGGAAAAAGATATTCCATGCAAATAGAGACACAAAAGAAAGCAGGGGTAGCAATACTCATATCAGATAAGATAGACTTTAAAACAAAGGCTGTGAAAAGAGACAAAGAAGGAAAATACATAATGATCAAAGGATCAATCCAAGAAGAAGATATAACAATTATAAATATTTATGCACCCAACATAGGAGCACCGCAATATGTAAGACAATTACTAACAAGTATGAAAGGGGAAATCAACAACAATGCAATAATAGTGGGAGATTTTAATACCCCACTTACATCTATGGATAGATCAACTAAACAGAAAATTAACAAGGAAACACAAACTTTAAATGATACAATAGACCAGTTAGACCTAATAGATATCTATAGGACATTTCACCCCAAAACAATGAATTTCACCATTTTCTCACATGCACACGGAACCTTTTCCAGGATAGGTCACATCCTGGGCCATAAATCTAGCCTTGGTAAATTCAAAAAATTTGAAGTCATTCCAAGCATCTTTTCTGACCACAATGCAGTAAGATTAGATATCAATTACAGGATAAAAAATATTAAAAATGTCAACATATGGAGGCTGAACAACACGCTGCTAAATAATGAACAAATCATAGAAGAAATCAAAAGAGAAATCAAAATATGCATAGAAATGAATGAAAATGAAACACAACAACCCAAAACCTTTGGGACACTGTAAAAGCAGTGATAAGGGGGAAGTTCATAGCAATCTAGGCACACCTCAAGAAACAAGAAAAAAGTCAACTAAATAACCTAACTCTACATCTAAAGCAACTAGAAAAGGAAGAAATGAAGAACGCCAGTGTTAGTAGAAAGAAAGAGATAGTAAAAATTAGGGCAGATATAAATGCAAAAGAAACAAAAGAGACCATAGCAAAAATCAACAAAGCCAAAAGCTGGTTCTTTGAGAAGGTAAATAAAATTGACAAACCACTAGCCAGACTCATCAAGAAACAAAGGGAGAAGAACCAAATCAATAAAATTAGAAATGAAAATGGAGAGATCACAACCGACAACACAGAAATACAAAGGATTGTTAGAGAATACTATCAGCAATTATATGGCAATAAAATGAATAACCTGGAAGAAATGGACAAATTCCTAGAAAAGTACAACTTTCCAAAACTGAACCAGGAAGAAATAGAATATCTGAACAGACCCATCACAAGCATAGAACTAGAGGCTGTAATCAGAAATCTTCCAGCAAACAAAAGCCCAGGTAAAGACGGTTTCACAGCTGAATTCTACCAAAAATTTAGAGAAGAGCTAACACCTATTCTACTCAAACTCTTCCAGAAAATTGCTGAGGAAGGGAAACTTCCAAACTCATTCTATGAGGCCACCATCACACTAATTCCAAAACCTGGTAAAGATCCTACAAAAAAAGAAAACTACAAGCCAATATCACTGATGAACATAGATGCAAAAATCCTTAACAAAATTCTAGCAATCAGAATCCAACAACACATTAAGAAGATCATACATCATGACCAAGTGGGCTTTATCCCAGGAATGCAAGAATTCTTCAATATCCGCAAATCAATCAACATAATACACCACATTAACAAACTGAAAAATAAAAATCATATGATTATCTCAATAGATGCATAGAAAGCCTTCGACAAAATTCAACATCCATTTATGATAAAAACCCTCCAGAAAGTGGGAATGAAAGGGACATATTTCAACATAATAATAGCTATATATGACAAACCCACAGCAAACATTATCCTCAACGGTGAAAAATTGAAAGCATTTCCCCTAAAGTCAGGAACAAGACAAGGGTGCCCACTCTCACCATTACTATTCAACAAAGTTCTGGAAGTTTTGGCTATAGTAATCAGAGCAGAAAAATACATAAAATGAATACAAATTGGAAAAGAAGAAGTAAAACGTTCACTGTTCACTGATGACATGATCCTCTACACAGAAAACCCTAAAGACTCTGCCAGAAAACTACTAGAGCTAATCAGTTAATACAGCAAAGTTACAGGATATAAAATCAACACACAGAAATCCCTTGCATTCCTATATACTAATAATGAGAAAATAGAAAGAGAAATTAAGGAAACTATTCCATTCACTGTTGCAATGAAAAGAATTAAATACTTAGGAATATATCTACCTAAGGAAACAAAAGACTTGTATATAGAAAACTATAAAACACTAGTGAAAGTAATCAAAGAGGATACTAATAGATGGAGAAATATACCGTGTTCATGGATTGGAAGAATAAATATTGTAAAAATGAGTATACTACCCAAAGTAATTTCTACATTCAATGCAATCCCTATCAAGCTACCAATGATATTTTTCACAGAACTAGAACAAATAATCTCACAATTTGTATGGAAATACAAAAAACCGAATAGACAAAGCAATCTTTAGGAAGAAAAATGGAACTGGGGGAATCAACCTGCCGGACTTCAGGCTCTACTACAAAGCAACAGTCATCAAGACAGTATGGTACTGGCATAAAGACAGAAATATAGATCAATGGAACAAAATAGAAAGCCCAGAGATAAATCCATCTATGGACACCTTATTTTGACAAAGGAGGCAAGAATATAAAATGGAGAAAAGACAGTCTTTTTAACAAGATGCGAGAGACACCAGCCCTGGCGGCACAGATGCGAGAGACACCGGCCCTGGTGGCACAGACGCGAGAGACGCTGGCCCTGGTGCAACCGACCACGCAAAGTGGTGCGGCCGAGAGGAGCTACCCCACGCCTGAGGCCAAGGCCGGCGACTGAGAGGAGCTACCCCACGTCCAATAGGCGGTGGCTGCACAGGCGCAGGAGGGCCGAGAGGATCTACTCCATGTTCAAGGTCAGGAGGGGCGGCCTTGAGGAGATACCCCTCATCCAAGGTAAGGTGCATCAGCTGTGTTTTCTTGGAGCAGCTGTGAAGACATATCCCATGCCCAAGGTAAGAGAAACCCAAATAAGATGGTAGGTATTGCGAGCGGGCATCAGAGGGCAGACACACTGAAATCATAATCCCAGGAAACTAGTCAATCTGATCACATGGACCACAGCCGAATGTGGTCCACTGGAGAAGGGAATGGCAAACCACTTCAGTATACTTGCCTTGAGAATCCCATGAAGAGTATCAAAGGGCAAAATGATAGGATACTGAATGAGGAATTCCCCAGGTTGGAGGGTGCCCAGTATGCTACTGGAGATCAGTGGAGAAATAACTATAGAAGGATTGAAGGGATGGAGCAAAAGCAAAACCAATACCCAGTTGTGGATGTGACAGGTGATAGAGGCAAGGTCCGGTGCTGTAAAGAGAAATATAGCATAGGAACCTGGAATGTTAGGTCCATGAATCAAGGCAAATTGGAAGTGGTCAAACAGGAGATGGCAAGAATGAACATAGACATTCTAGGAATCAGTGAACTAAAATGGACTGGAATGGGTGAATTTAACTCAGATGACCATTATATCTACTACTGTGGGCAGGAATCCCTTAGAAGAAATGGAGTAGCCATCATGGTCAACAAAAGAGTCCAAAATGCAGTACTTGGATGCAATCTTAAAAATGACAGGATGATTTCTGTTCATTTCCAAGGCAAACCATTCAATATTACAGTAATCCAGGCCTATGCCCCAACCATTAACGCTGAAGAAGCTGAAGTTGAACGGTTCTTGAAGACCTACAAACCTTTTAGAACTAACACCCAAAAAATATGTCCTTTTCATTATAGGGGACTGGAATGCAAAAGTAGGAAGTCAAGAAACCCCTGGAGTAACAGGCAAATTTAGCCTTGGAACACAGAATGAAGAAGGGCAAAGGCTAATAGAGTTTTGTCAAGAGAAAGCACTGGTCATAGCAAACACCCTCTTCCAACAACACAAGAGAAGACTCTACACATGGACATCACCAGATGGTCAACACTGAAATCAGATTGATTATATTCTTTGCAGCCAAAGATGGAGAAGCACTATACAGTTAGCAAAAACAAGACCAGGAGATGACTGTGGTTCAGATCATGAAGTCCTTATTGCCAAATGCAGACTTAAATTGAAGAAAGTAGGGAAAACCACTAGACCATTCAGATATGACCTAGATCAAATCCGTTATGATTATACAGTGGAAGTGAGAAATAGATTTAAGGGACTAGATCTGATAGATAGAGTGCCTGATGAACTCTGGACAGAGGTTCGTGACATTGTACAGGAGACAGGGACCAAGATCATCCCCGTGGAAAAGAAATACAAAAAAGCAAAATGGCTGTCTGAGGAGGCCTTACAAATAGCTGTGAAAAGAAGAGAAGTGAAAAACAAAGGAGAAAAGGAAAGATATAAGCATCCGAATGCAGAGTTCCAAAGAATAGCAAGGAGAGATAAGAAAGCCTTCCTCAGCGATCAATGCAAAGAAATAGAGGAAAACAACAGAATATGAAAAACAAGAGATCACTTCAAGAAAATTAGAGATTCCAAGGGAACATTTCATACAAAGATGGGCTCGATAAAGGACAGAAATGGTATCGACCTAACAGAAGGAGAAGATATTAAGAAGAGGTGGTAAGAATACACAGAAGAACTGTACTTAAAGATCTTCATGAACAAGATAGTCACGATAACGTAATCACTGACCTAGAGCCAGACATCTTGGAATGTGAAGTCAAGTGGGCCTTAGAAAGCATCACTATGAACAAAGCTACTGGAGGTGATGGAATTCCAGTTGAGCTATTTCAAATCTTGAAAGATGATGCTGTGAAAGAGCTGCACTCAATATGCCAGCAAATTTGACAGTCTCAGCAGTGGCCACAGGACTGGAAAAGGTCAGTCTTCATTCCATTCCCAAAGAAAGGCAATGATAAAGAATGTTCAAACTACCACACAATTGCACTCATCTCACATGCTAGTAAAGTCATGCTCAAAATTCTCCAAGCCAGGCTTTAGCAATATGTGAACCGTGAACTTCCAGATGTTCAAGCTGGCTTTAGAAAAGGCAGAGGCACCAGAGATCAAATTGCCAACATCCGCTGGATCATTGAGAAAGCAAGAGAGTTCCAGAAAAACATCTATTTCTGCTTCATTGACTATGCCAAAGCCTTTGACTGTGTGGATCACAATCAACTGTGAACATTCTGAAAGAGATGGGAATCCCAGACCACCTGACCTGCCTCTTGAGAAACCTGTATGCAGGTCAGGAAGCAACAGTCAGAACTGGACATGGAACAACAGCCTGGTTCCAAATAAGAAAAGGAGTACGTCAAGGTTGTATATTGTCACCCTGCTTATTTAACTTATATGCAGAGTGCATCATGAGGAACGCTGGGCTGGAAGAAGCACAAGCTGGAATCAAGATTGCTGGGAGAAATATCAATAACCTCAGATATGCAGATGACACTACCCTTATGGCAGAAAGTGAAGAGGAACTAAAAAGCCTCTTGATAAAAGTGAAAGAGGAAAGTGAAAAGGTTGGCTTGAAGCTCGACATACAGAAAACAAAGATCATGCCATCTGGTCCAATCACTTCATGGGAAATAAATGGGGAAACAGTGGAAACAGTGTCAGACTTTATTTTTTTGGGCTCCAAAATCACTGCAGATGCTGATTGCAGCCATGAAATTAAAAGACGCTTACTCCTTGGAAGAAAAGTTATGACCAACCTAGATAGTATATTAAAAAGCAGAGACATTACTTTGCCAACCAAGGTTCGTCTAGTCAAGGCTATGGTTTTTCCCGTGGTCATGTATGGATGTGAGAGTTGGACTGTGAAGAAAGCTGATGGCTGAAGAATTGATGCTTTTGAACTGTGGTGTTGGAGAAGACTCTTGAGAGTCCCTTATACTGCAAGGAGATCCAACCAGTCCATTCTAAAGGAGATAAGTCCTAGGTGTTCATTGGAAGGATTGATGCTAAAGCTGAAACTGCAATACTTTGGCCACCTCATGTGACGAGTTGACTCACTGGAAAAGAGTCTGATGCTAGGAAAGGTTGGGGGCGGGAGGAGAAGGGGACGACAGAGAATGAGATGGCTGATAGCATCACCGACTCTGTGGACATGAGTGTGAGTGAACTCCGAGAGTTGGTGATGGACATGGAGGCCTGACGTGCTGTGATTCATGTGGTCGTGGAGAGTCGGACATGACTGTGCGACTGAACTGAACTGGGAAAACTGGTCATTCACTTGTAAAAGAATGAAACTAGAACACTTCCTAACACCATACACCAAAATAAACTCAAAATGAATTAAAGAGCTAAATGTAAGACCAGAAACTATAAAACTCCTAGAGGAGAACGT